>NW_023045994.1:0-87257 GCF_011762505.2 Arvicanthis niloticus | reverse complement strand
AAGCCCTGGATAGAACAGCAGCTTTCCACAGGCCCAGAGCACCAGTCAGGACATAAGAAAGCACCAATTCTTTTTTTTTTTTTTAGACTTGTTTTTACTTATGTGTATGAGTGTCTGGTTATATGACTGTATGGTCTATATGTACTGGTATCTGTAGAGGCCAGAAGAGTTTGTCACATCTGGGGATGCAGTTACAGGCATTTGGGAGCCACCAAAGACAGTGCTGGGAAGTAAACACAGGTCTTCTGGGAGAAGAGAAGGCACTCTTAACTGCTGAGGTGTCTCTCCAGACACGAGTCTCTTCCAGACGTTCATGTAAAAAAGACAAGCTTTCTATTGATCACTAGTATTATTCTCTTAAGTTTTTGTGGATTTATGAGTATTATGAGTATATAGTGTATCTAAAAATTAAAGTATTTCACTTTGTGGATTATGCATCCTGATTACTTTATCTTTGCTGACTCTTCGAGACAGACACACAAACACACAAATAAAAAAAAAAAAAAAAAACTAAAAAATAAAACATCCCCAGAGCAAAAGGAATGAAAGAAGAAAGACTGTTTAATGAAGGATGTCAAGTCAAGTAAAATGGGACGTAAGCTTGGAAACACTTCTATATGAAAAGGCACAATATGTAAAAACATACTTTTTATTTAGCAGTGTGCTAAATTTGCTCTGTCAGGATTCTGTTACAAATGCGAAACAGTAGAACTGAAAAAGATGTCTGTCTCCTCAATATTTCTTAAAAAGTTACAAGTCAGATTCTCTGGTAAAAGCCAATAAATAGTGTGGTAGCAAATTTAATGGCAAAAAAATAAACAAAGAAACAAAAAAGTCCAGACAAACAAACAAACCTGTAGGGGTCTCTCTGACCTTCACAAGCCTCAGACTGAAGAGTCACAGGAGGCAAGAAGACAGTTCATTCTGCTCAACAGGACTCTATAGCTGGTGTTGGTGACCCTGAGTTGTTTAAGTATTTTATTTAAGCCAGCACAATCTGGTGAAAAACAGTCTTTGATGATTAACTCAACCCCCTTGTGTACAACAGAGTGTCTTTGAGGAACAAGGTAGAGTAAGTACAGATCAGCCATGACTACATCAAAACTTTGTAAAGTACAGGTAACACTTTCTATACAGATGGGTCCTATAGACTGACTGAGCAAAATAAGTTTCTAAGAAGGGTCTGGAGGAGGATCTGGTGCCAGAAAATCTCCAGCCACACAAATCGCACAAAATCACCAGGCTAGGGAGCTCATCCATTCCAGTCTTCTGAGTGGAAAATAGGTTTTACTTTCTCTCCCTTGAAGGAACACCCCTGTGTGCATTAGAGTCTGGGTTCTCCTAGCTCATTTCATTTTTCCCTCCAGAAAAACTATATGTTAGGGAAAGGGCCCCCAAGACCAAGTTCTCAGCACAAAGGAGACTTATTTGCCCCCGAAGAACAGGGCAGGGAAAAGAAATAAAGACAGGAGATAGAGGATAAGGGAGAAGGGGAAGGAACGAGAAAGAGAGAGAGAGAGAGAGAGAGAGAGAGAGAGAGAGAGAGAGAGAGAAGGGGTATTTGTCCCAGACAGAAACAAAGGACTGCCTCTGGATAGAGAGGGGACACATATGATATAGGAAAATGGCAGTTTATAAAGGTACAAGAGGAAACCCTGTTATGTGTTTATAAAAAGATAAAGAGACAAAGAGAGTATGTTCTGTGGGTATGTGGAGAGGTATGAGGGAAGGGGATGTCTTGGCAGGCACATGCTGAGGCATCTTCTCCCCCTGAGGGACTAGCCACACGATGGTATAGTATAGAACAGAGTTTATTCAGGGCATGAGGAAGGGAGTCAGGAGGGTAGTAGAGGCAGAGAGAGAGAGAAAGGAGAGGGAGAGAGTGGGGGAGGAGAGAGAGAGAGAGAGAGAGAGAGAGAGAGAGAGAGAGAGAGAGAGAGAGAGAGAAGCAGAGGGTGGTCATGAGCACGAGGAGAGAGGGGGGAAGGGGAGGGGGGAGGGGGGAAATGGAACAGGGAGAGGCAAGAAGCAAGAGAGGAGCAAGAGGTAAAAAGATCTAGAGAGAGAGGAGGGGCAAGCAGCCCCTTCTATAGTGGGCCGGGTAACTGTGGGGAGGAGCATACCTGGCCGCTGCCAGGTAACTGTGGGGGTGGAGTTTAGACAGAATGCTAACTTACCCTATGTTAGCATGAGGTGTTTAATTTTAATTGGACATGTTAATTAGGTGAGCCAAGGGGGCTTTTGATTGCTGGGCTTCAGTGTTTTGATAGCAGGGCCTTGGGAGGAAGTGGCCAAATAAGGAAATAGACCTGTAAAAACTGTAATCTAACAGTTTTTAGCAAGGTGGAGAGAATGGGGGAGAAGGGCAAGGCCTGCCAGAGCCAGGCTTGCCACACTCAAGCTGGCCACAGTCCCTTAAGCATATACTGATGCTGAGTCCATCAAGTAATGTACAAAGAGCATGCCAGATATAATACATCCTGAAAAGAAAAAGTGATATTTATGAAATCAGTGTATTTCCCCAGACTACAGCTGGGTAAACTGGAGAAACTGGAAAATCTTGGAGAGGAGAGCAGCTAACTTTAACTTTACTGACGTCAACACTGAAGCTGCTCTATGGTCCTGTTGGCCATTTTCACTCTAGGTCTTGACGATGGACACAGCATCAGTGGAAAACAAACTAGCATCTTCAGTGCCATTAGAAGACATGGCTAAATCAAGAGGTTTACCTGAAGCAGTAAAGATTTATGTTATAGTAATTTTCTTGGTCCATTGTCAACATGTTTGGTGTAGTTGACATGATGGTGCCTAAGTGATGGCAGGTAGAAAAGAGGGACTTACAAATGATGGCACCTTTCAAATCATCATCAAGAGATGGCCCTGGATGTGGTGGTTGAGGGTGAGCCACCAAGGGTGTGAATTTGGGAGAGCTGGGCCTGCCTCTTCTCTGCTGTGCAGTGAGTGGTGTAGATGCACGAGAGATGCCATCATCCCCTCCTGTGTCCCTCCCCACCTGTGGCAGGCCAGAGAATTGTTCCTAGGGTCATGAGAGTGGGAGAGCTGTCCCTGTCCCTGTGTGCTGCAACACCCTGCACCTCCCCAGGACAACACAGTAGAGCCAGCCCTGAGGGCATGAGAACCGAGAAACTGCTATGCTTCTTGCTGGCTGCTGTATTGGACAAGCCAGCCTGGGGCAGAGCTCAGTCTAGTTGTGTGGGTGCATGAGGGCCAGCAGGCTGACCAGCTCAGATACCACTCATGTCCAGACCCAGGACTTTGAGCTGGCCCACCCCAACATCTACCCCCATCAATGAACTGCTAGAGTGCATGGAGTATTTGGAGAAATAATACCTTGATGTATTTGTGACTCCACTTTCAGTCAGCAAAACCATGTTACCTGTCAATCTTCAAGCAGAAAGCACAGAGCTGAAAGATGGCGTTCAGCTTAAAGGAAAAGACCCACTGTATCTCTTTCTTAGAATTTTGGAGGTCCTACCTTCCCAGAGACAAATATCTCAGGCTACAAATCAGCTAATTTAGCTAATTTGTGTCATTGATTTTTTTATTTTTTTTTTTTTGGCATTTCTGAGTAACTGTTTTTAAAAAACAAAGCCATCCAAGAATGAGATTCCAACCAATCACCTAAGGAACCTTAGGAGCTCACTGGGAATCCCAATCACTCCCACAAGGCAGATTAAAAACAGAAAGCTGTCTTCACTCATGAAGATGTACGATGTGTACCCCATGTGCACATTTTCATCATAGATGAGATGCTCACAACATAGATGCTGCTGAAACAGATGCCAAGAGCAAAGCCCAATTGTTTTGGTCAAAAATGGTCCTTTGCCTTCCGTGTAAGTTTTAAGAATAACTAGTTAATGTGTGTTAAAAGCCAAAAGAGATGTTGACGGAGATTATTTTGAGTCTATAGATCAGTTTAGACAAAAGTGTTTTCACCTCAGTACAGAGCCTCACATTGTTGAATATGGGGGATGGCCATTTATTTAGATGTTTAATTTCCCTTGGTGATGTTTTCTGTGTACAACTGATATACTTATTCTCTCAGGTTTGTTATGACCCTATGCATCCCTGTATATATATATATGGTCCATCTAACTGTGGACCATTATTCTATAAACAATGCAGCATAGCATTTATGCACTAGTTACATTAGGTATCATCAGTAATCTACAGTCTGTTATAGTATACAAGGGATGTGTGTAGGTTGTATGAAAACACTTGACTGTTTGCATAACTGACCTTGGTACCCACAGACTCCAGAACTCACAGATGCACTAGGAACAATCTCCTCTGTATTTGATTACTTCTGACACCAATGGAAATGGAACTGCTTTTTCAATTTTATTTCCATATTTTTAGCAATTAAATAGAAGGTATTTCTGTGTATTGATTTCGTATTCTATGAAACTCCTTGCTTTCTATTGAAAAGTCCTTAATTCCAATTAAGAAAAATTCCATTTGGTGTTTTCTAGACATAGGATCACATGTTCTGCAAATAGGGGTAGCTCTGATTCTTCTTCTCCAATATGGATGCCTAATTATCCCCCCTTTCTTCAGAGCTGATATGACCTTTCATGTCCGTTGGGGTTTATTTCATGTAATTGGGAGATGTAGCATTTAGGGCATATATGTTTACAGCTGCTATATTTTATAAGTTAATTGTTCCCTTCATTAAGAGAATATTTTCTGGTGGTTAAGATGTTTTAACAGTATATCTAGATTATAGATAGGAGTGTATGATGCTATAAATTTAGTAAAAATGGTCACTGGGTTACATAGTTACAGTGGGTGAATTTTATGGTATGTAAATTGTATCTTATTACCATGGCCTTTGAAAAGATTACAGGGTAAGCTGTTCTATACTTCTTACTACAGTAAAGCTGAAGATTCCTAGACCTGACCCTACTCATTGAACTTCAGTATCTATTTCTGTTAAAATCTTCTGAAAATGTTTTATTTAGTTATCTCAATAGATCTCAGAGGTGGGACTTATTTTCCACCTTAGCTATGTAGAAATGGTCACAGAAAGAAAAATAAGCAGAAATTCAGTCACTGGAGGAATAGTGTGGAGAGGAGGAACGTGAGCCCCTTGTCTGGTGGAGAGGCCTGTGCTCTTAATCAAGCGTAGCACCTTTTGCAAACTTTTAAGTAAATTTATTCTGACTTTGCTTCCTGTGTGAAATAGACTACCTAGCTCCCCACAAGTTTTGCCTTTAAGATTCTGCAGGCATATTGAGTTTATTTTCCCTTCTATGCTTTCTTTTTTATACTTTTTTCATCCGTTCTATCCATCTTCCTGTTTTCATGTCCAGCTACAGTTTAATGCCCACTTGCTTCAGGTAACTGCAGCAGTACTTGACATCTTGGATCAACAAAACAGAGGACTCCGGGCTCAGAAGGATTTCCTCCTTGGAATTTGTAAAAGCAAATTTTCCGTATATTAAATATTGCATTGGATCTACTGTCAATTTGATCTGCTATTGAATGTGGCAGCTTTAAGTAAGGTATAAATTAGTCCTAGAGTGACTACTCTAGAAATCCATTCACCTCTACTTGATTTCATGTGAGCCATAGTTTATTCTACAGGTTAACTTTCTAAAGTAAATCCTCTTTCAAAGTCCAAACACTAAGAAGAACCAGATTTTGTAAATGAGTAACGACTTTCAATAATAATAATAATAAAAAACAGCTTAAAGCTCAAAAGTCTACTAGGCAAGCCTGAAATGTGGGAACAATTTATAATTGACAATCTCATGTTTCATTAAAGAAAATCTCTTTGAGGTACCATCAGACAAACGTGCTCTTCTCTATTGCTGTCCTCCAAGAAAAGATGCCAATTTGAAGCAATTCTAAACATGTGCCCAGGGAGTTTTGTGTAGCTCCTTCTGTAAATTTAAGGAGAACAATATTCTCTGCCATTACAGAAAATTGGTCTTTTCGGGGGGTGGGAGACCTGGGAAAAGGCAGAAAACAATCCACAAGTAAATAGGAAGACATGTTCATCCTATGCCAGGACCTGAGTTTGTTGTAAGTTAGCCTCTTGAAGACATACATAGGAGTGTACAAACACTCTCTGGAAGATCCCTGGCCAGAGCATGCTGCTGTAAGGATTGTCACCTGTCTGTGAGCAGTTGCAAAGGCTGTTCTTTGCCTAAGCATCTGTGAGGTGAGTCAGGACCTGTTAAAACCTCAGTGGATGCCACTTATGGGGAGAATTACCAAATGGTGCCTTTGTTAGCACAGCTGTAAACATTTGTATACCTGTTTGGATGTAGGAGGTGATGTGATTTCCAGTTCGATTAATAATTCCTTCACTTCCATCCTCTTCTTTATATCTAAATCCCATCATGATTTCTGATTTCACATATTTGTCTGAGTTTATGTCAATTTCTCTCTTTCACAAGACGGTTAGTTCAAAAGTCTACAAGCTCAGCCACTTTGGCAAAGTGAGAGTGGTTATTAGGACTGAATCAGGGTCATGGGATGTGGTCCATGACCAAGACCACAGGTTGGCAGGTAGCAAGGGCCAGACACCCTGCAGATCTGAGGCCAGCTGCTCACACCGTTGCTTCTGAGGTAGAATGTCCTCAAATGAAACAGTGACAGATTTGCCTCCTGGCACTGTCTGAGGTATGAAGGACAGAGTGGTGAGGACAGACCACCAGAGAAGAGTTATCTTAATACCCACACTGGAAGGTGGTTTTCCTGTACTGCACACAAGAAGCAGTTAGGCATGCCCCAGAAAATGAGTCTTGCTCAGGACTTTGGGATAGCTTACCAGCCTGAGGATTTAGAGAAACTGGGTCCTCTTTGTGTGAGATCCTGAAGGAATATTGTGTGTGCTGCAGCGTAGCCTGTTTTCCAGCGTGACCTGTAATAGTGTGACTTTTAATGTCTACGTGTATATTTGATACCTGGGAGTTTCAGGGGAGGAGGCAAGAGAATTGCAGCAAAATATTAGGGTATCCATGATGGAGTTGGATAAGGACTCTGGTCTCTCCCTTAAATATTACAAGCCCTCTGAAGTTATACTTTTAGTAAGGGTCACTATTCCTTTTATGTGTTTTTTTTTTTTTTTTTATGTAGTTATAGGCACAAGATGGGGCTGTCGTTATAATAACAAGAAGGACTCCATTGTACCAGTAGTGTAGAAAACTCAACTCTCTACAGATGTTTTTAGCATTTTCCTTCCTATCCCTTCCTGGTTCTTTTTCTTGGTTGGTATCCCACTGTATGTGTCCTTGGAGACCAGGGTAGAACTGCCAATTGCCACTGGCTGAGGGGCCCCATGGTTTCCATTCAGAGGGCTTACAATTCCACATCTGAAATTTGGTTTGGATTGAATTTTGGGCCATGATTCTCACAGATTCAAAAGGAAAAAAAAAGTTCCTCTTCAAAAAGGTTCTTTGTTTTAATGTTGCAAATAGAAAGGGGGAGCTTGTAAGCCAAATCCAAATTACTGTTATTATTGATGATTATTTATAAGCATAATTTTTCAAAGACCACTGTTCCAATGCACAAGTCATGACTACAAAATAAACAGAAACCACTGCTTGGAAGCTGTAAGGAATGGGGTATGGACAGGAGAGCGTTTGCCTCTTAGAGCATCTAAGTCAGGAAAGTTTTCCATAGCATCTAAGAGTGAGTCTGCCCTCCATCTATCTCCATAGTGCTTTTGTGTATAAGAAAAAAAAAAAAAAACCGGATAACAAGCTAAAAGGGACTGTGTTACTTACTGTTTACAAATCACTGTAAATTTTCAGATATGTAAATTTAAATGAAATTTATTATCCTTTTTATACAGCACTGGGGAAAACTGAGAGACTGAGGCTCAGCAAAGTTCAGTAACTTACTCAGCTTCTCACACAGCTGCCGCGGATGATGGAGCTGACTGACAAACCTAAGCTGTACTCGCAACACCGAATGCTCTCACAAGGGCTTCCTTAGAAGACTTTTAACAAATCGTATTGGTAAGGAGTCTCCGCATGGATAACACCACCACGAGGAGCGAAGGGTTTGAAGTTGCTGTGTCCTGGGTTTCTGCGGAAGCTTCTTGCCTGGCACAATACCTGGGACGGATGCTATGCTTCCCAGCTTTACCCAGTGAAATGCAAATAGGTAGAAATACTTCTGTAGTTTTTAACATGCCATAGTTGCTGATACTGAGAATGAGAATTTAGGAACTCAGAGGGTCCTCGTCTCTTGCTTCTCCGGGGCTGCTGTTGAGACTAACAGAGTAAACCACAGATTCCAGTCTCTATTCTGGAGTTAGAGCCAGATGCAGTTCACACACAGCTTTCCTGTACTACATTAAAACTTACATCTTTTTACTGCTTAGTCCACATTCTGTTACGACTCTCACCTCATCATCTCATATCGCCTTTAACTAAACTGTAACTCATTGTGATCCTGTGGTTCCTTCTAGCATAGGGCTGTTTAGCATCTAAATGGCATAGCACCTCACAAAGAGAAAAGGCTTCATGGACACTCATGACATCACTAAGTCTGATGTCAGAAGACACACTGTAGGAACAAACTCAGAGGCTAGAAAAATCAGGGTACCACAGCAGCCCTGTGTGTCAGGAAGCACTAGATAGATACAGGGTTGGGTCACTTTCATAATTCATTCTTGGCCAGGAGGAAATTCTAGCATGGTCTTAAAAAGTTAAATTCCTCTTCATTTAAATTTACTCTCCACATCACAATCTCTGTTAGAGACAAGGACAGGGCACAGAGGCATCCCTACTTTGCATCACCAAAGGACAGACAGTCTTACTTCCTTTTTCCTTTCCATAGTGGGGATGTGTTACATCCCTGAGTGCTTTTTTAGTTTTCCTCTTCCCAGACAACAGCAGAATCTACAGGCTGAGAAGCCTGGTGGTCAACTGTAACCTGTAGTCAGCACCCAAAAGCTGCTAGCATGAAGATGCACCAATCAGTCTCAGGGAAAGGAGACACTTGTGATGAATGGCCTGGGAAGAAGGGACACTCAGCATGAGCACTGAAGATAGGCTATTCTGGCTCTGGTCTCCAGGTAGGATGTACCGAGTTGTAAGAGACAGGAGTAAGTGTCTCCACAGACTAACTATCTTGTTATTAAGTGGTAGATTGAGTCTGTTCTTATGGCTCAAGAGCTTATCCTAGCACTTCTGTGGCATATGCTAGTTCCACTATTATGCACATATTCTTAATTCATCTTCTTGGAAAAACCAGGATTGATCTATTAATAGCTCCTTGTCCAGGCGCTGAGTCAAACTGGGTTACATCCTGGCTTCTGTGTATTTGCAATGTGACTTTGGACAGACATTAACTTCTTGGAGCCCCAGTTTCCATGCTTACTGAAGAGATACCAGCAGTACATATCTTAAGTCTTTTAGATTAGATAAGATAGCATGCATAAAATATTTGTCTCATTGTCTCACACAGAATAAGTGCTTAATAAAAGACATCTGTAAATAATATAAATATTATCATTTAGGAAGATGTCTCTCTGCTGCCCTCCCAGAAGTATGCTGATGGACAAGTGAAGGGAGACCTGCATTGCTACATGGGAGCCCCGACAGCCTGGTTTAGCTATGGCTCCCACTGACAGCCTTCTGCCTATCTATGTAGGGATAGAGACCGAAGCTTCTCTTCATCACCCGACTCTTCATCACGTGACTCTTCTAACCATCTCACTGATTGCACACTTTCTGATGTCAGCTGCCCACAGTATATGACAGACGTGGCCATCAAGCAACATGTTTCATGACATCAGACAGGAAGAAAGCTTTTGTTAGAGATACTTTTGCGGGGGGGGGTAAATTCCTCCTTTCAAGTAAAATAACACTGGCTGGAATCACTGGGCTATGCCAGGAGCATCAGGGCATCATTAAAGAATAGCTTCCACTAAGCAATGTTTATAATTTCAAAGTTGTTTAGAGTTTATGGTCTAATTTCTGCCATGTGTTCTATCATTAACAGTTTGAGGACCGCCCTACTGTTTTTTAATCAACTGAGCCACACAAACCCCCCACTTACAGGATGGCATCTCTCAAAGGAGAGAGACAGTCTTTCATTGAACTGGGAGGTTTCCTTCGGGCACCATTATTTGGTGGTTATCTTCTCTTTCAACTATCTAACTGGATGGAGACAGAAAAGAAAAGAAAGGACTCAGCAAGGGAAGAGTTCAATATCCGGCTCTTCTTGTCCAGAGCTTGTGTTCTGAGTTGTCTGTCATAAGGCAGTCTGACTTGCTGCTAGGAACCTGCTTTTATTCATGTTACAACCTCAGAATAGGATCTAAATGGACAGTGTGCAAAGAAGACATACAAATGGCTGGGGAGTCCCTCAAATACTTGGGACCATGAGCCAGCCAGGAACTTAGAGCTAAACCAGAATGAGGTAATTGTCATTCCAGATAGAATACCAATTATCAAAATCACAAAAATCCATGTGGCAAAGATTAGGAGAAAGCAGAACTCTCACCCACCATAGATAGGAATTGCTAGGAATATCCCACTATTGATGCGAATATCGTAATGTGGCCATTACAAAAAATAATATAGAGAAAGTGAGTTAATGAGAATGAGACACCTATTTAATTCATAGCAGTCGAGAGATGGACTTGACCAAGCTGTCCATCGATGGGAGAACTGGGTAAAGAAAATGTGATGTATGTGGTAGAACGTGAAATATGATTCATTCGTAAAATATAAACTTATTCATATTAACTCATTCATAAAAATGAATCTCACTAATCTGTGTCAATGATGATGAAACTGTAACTATGTTCCATGAAATAAAAGGTAAATACCTGTTCCTCTGCATTGGTAGAAATTAAAATATCAACCTCATAAAGGAAGTCCACTGCGATCAATATATCCTGAGAAAAGCAGTCAGGGGAAGCAAGTACTCCCCAAAGGGTACTGAAAAGAGATGAATTTCTTCTGGTGCTCCACAGCACAGAAGGGTAACCAGAGTCTCCAACAATCCATGAAACAAAACAATCAGAAGGATCCAGAGTTTCCCACACAGAAGTTAGTTGTGTTTGAGGAAATGAAAACACTAATTTCTCAAATCATACAAGTTTTCGAAGTACTACACTGACCCTTCATAAACATGCACCAATGTGTCAATAATAATAGAGTTCAAACAGAATTGAACCAGGAACATCTCTGCAGCTGAGCCAAGCTCCACAAACAGTTTAAGAGAGTCTCAGGGGCAGCAGGGCAGTGTTCTTCAAGAGGAGTGGTAGGGAGGTCATAGGCGGGAAGAGCTGAGCTCTGATCTCTTCTCACAGACTCTCCAGAACACATCACAGGACACAGTACTCAAGCATTCTCAGCAGTCTGGCTATGTGAATGACAGGCTAACGAGGGCAAGTGCCCAAGAAAAAAATAAAATGGGTAGTGCTCCTTTAAAAATGAATTTACTCACATAAAACTCATTCCAAATCCTGACCCCTGCCTTGGTCTCCTTGAGTAAGAGTTGGAATGCTCCTTCTGTGTTGATAACATGGAAATAGGATTAGGTG
The DNA here is from genome assembly GCF_011762505.2 of Arvicanthis niloticus. NCBI lineage: Eukaryota > Metazoa > Chordata > Mammalia > Rodentia > Muridae > Arvicanthis > Arvicanthis niloticus. Next base: position 75,721 of record NW_023045994.1, on the reverse strand, counting down.
GCATTTCTTGGTAGAGAAGGTGGAATCTTCATGAATGGGAACTATTGGTCCCTGGCTGGTTTTCATCTTCACATGCATGTTGAAGTCAGGTATCAGCCTCAGCCTCTGTGCTGCCTCTCAGGCGTTCTCAGGTCATAGAGGAAACACAAGAGTGAGGATCTTGGCTTTGGGGAATCCCACGGCCATCATTGTGGTTGGGAGTATGAGGAAAGACCACAGCCGTGTAACACTGCATCCAGATCTCCCCTGACTCATCCATCCTCCTTCCCTTTACTCCTACAGAATCCTTTCCCTAGGTTCTCCAACCTCCCGGCCACATTTGAAACCCACAGGGATCTCTCTTGCCTGTGTGCTGTCACCGCCATTACTTATTGCTGGGAGTGCACTAAAAGCTTCCCTGCCCTGACTACTTCTGCCCTTTGTGAAATTATTCACTCTCCCATAACAGTCTCTTGAAAATGCAGACCAACAAAAATCTGCTCTTCTCATGCCTTGCCTGACACTCCCCACAGGCCGTTCCAGGTGTCATTCCGTGGCCTAGAGATGGTCTTCCTGGGTTCTTCCAGAGATGAATATTTGCCCTTAATCTTGCTGAGTTCCTACCTCCCAACCATAAAGTAGGGAGAGAAACAACAGTGATCTTTAAAGGTTGCTGCGGGGGCAGTGTGTGGAGGATTCCATGAGACATAGTGAGTAAAAGCCTTGGTACCATTACATACCAAGTGCTAAATGGATGTCACCGTTACTGTCTTTAGTACCTAGACCCTACGTCACAAACTCCTACATCACAAACTCCTCAGTCCCAAGAATAGACCATGACATGTCTCTCTCATCTCAGAATCCTTGTGCCTGCCATTTTTATTAGTTGGTTTGATTGAAGGAACATATGCAGCCATGGCCTGAGTACCAACCAATGACAGTGAGTGCCCAGGGGACAGTCAACAGCAGGACACAGTGTGTTAATGCGTGCCAATTTTATATTCAGGATATGATGGTTCAAGGAAAGCTTGGCATGAGCCTGTCTCAAAATAAGGCAAAGGGCTGAACATATAACTATTGGTGGAATGCTTGTCTTGCATGAGAGGCCCTGGGTTCAATCCCAGTACTGAAAAGAGGGGCAGGAGAATTGATCCAGACAATGAATCTAATTGTTTTTATAAACATTTCAATATTATAGTCCCACAGTACCTGGCCTGGCTATTTAGAGAGGCCTAGTAGACCCATCTGAAAGGGACAGGCAGATGCCTGCTGAGAAAGGCCTAAGAAACAGAAGTTACTAAGGCCCAACAGTTAATGCTTAGTCAGAGTAAAAGCTAGCTAGACAGGCGAGTTCTGGGTTGTATTTTTCCTTTCCCAGATCAATTGCAATGCTCAATTCCAGCATTCTGCATTCAGCAATTGGCTGCTTTGCCCATTTTCACTGGGGTTAGACCAGCTTTTGTACTCAGATGTCATGATCTGCCAGATCACATGTTAAATTATAGAGCAGGGTAAGGAAAACATGATTCTATTTCCAGTAGTTGGTGTCGATTTTCACTTCTCCTTTTAGGCACAACGGCAGGGGCTTCTTCATTATTATTTTTAAATTACAAGTCAGCCCTGGACATGGCTATTCCTGGTTCCTTTTAATAAGGTTCTGAATAAGTTGCACAGTCACAGTGAATAAGTGGTTGCAAATACCCGAACTCAACTGTGACTCCAAGGACAGTCTTGTCACTGTGTTACAAAGGAGTATGTTCTAATGGATGTTTACCTTGTCAAAATAATGTCCAATGAGCAGTAAAGCAATAGTAACCAGTTGGTATGTGCATCCTAACCACAGTGAACATTCAAATTAAATCACAATGGAAAATCGATAAATTCAAAGAGAATGCCTAAAATTTAAAAATAGTGATACACAGTCTAGAAAGAGTGCAAGGCATCTAGAATTTTCACACACTGCCAAGGAGTGTGTTAAATGCTATAAACACAATGCTGTGGAAGTTACACATTCAGCAATAATTACCGTGTGGCCCAGCACTTCTATTACGTTATTATCCAGAAAAAGCAGTTCTCTATGTTTACAAAGGCTTGTGTATTCACACTCATTACAGCCACATTCACAACACATCGAAAGTGGGAACATCCAAGATGATTAGCAGGTAAATGGAGTAAGCATGGCACGTCTCTAAAATGAAGAACTACTTAGAAACATAGTAGAAGGTGACGTGACAAGATGGATAATCTCTAAAAAGCATGCTGTGCCTAAGAAGCCTGCAGTGATGAAGACATGTTACTGATTCCATGCATGTGAAGTTTTAGAACACACAACTTTGTGATGTCAGGGAGCAGGCCATTGGATCCCTAACATCAGGGCACCAGGAGGAAACTAGAGTGATGGATGTGTATTTGAGGTGAGGTATATGACATGTATAATTAGCGTGTTTTACTGGTGACAAACATACGAACATGTTAGTAGACTGTATACTGAAAGCTGGCTTTTTTTTTTCAAACAAGATTTTCAAATGTTTGCTACCTAACAAAGTATAAACACAAAGAAATCCATCATCTATTATAAACAATGACATCAGCCCTTTCAGTCACTAAAGTTAAAGTTTATGTTTTATTTTGTATTAGTTTATTTATTCACTTTACATCCTGATTGCAGCCCCCACCCCCTGTCCTCCCAGTCCCACACTCACATCTCTTCCCCCCATTACCCCATCCCTTTCTCCTCAAAAAAGTGGGAAGCCTCGCTCTAAGGTACCAACCCATCTGGCACATCAAGTAAGCAGGACTAAGCACATCCTTTCCCACTGAGGCCAGACAAGGCAGTCCAGCTAGGGAAAGGGGATGGAAAGGCAGGCAACCGAGTCAGAAACAGGCTCCACGTTAATTGTTAGAAGACCCACATGAAGACCAAGCTGCAGATCTGCTACTGACATGTAGGGAGGGGTCTTATGTCCAGCCCCTGCATGATCTTTGGTTGGTGGTTCAATCACTGTGAGTCCCCATGGCTCCAGGTTAGTTGACTCTGTAGGTCTTCTATAGGTGTCCTTGACCCCTCCAGATCCTTCAATCCTTTCCGGACTCTTCCACAAGACTCCCTGAGTTCTGTCTGATGTTTGGCTGTGAGCCTCTGCATCCATTTCTGTCAGCTCCTGGATCGACCTTCTCAAAAGAAAGTTGTGCTAAGTTCCTGTCTATAACCATAGCAGAGTATCATTAATACTGTCAGGGGTTGGCTCTCTCCCATGGAGTGTGTATCAACTTGGTCCAGTCATTGGTTGGTCATTCCCTCAATCTCTGCTCCATCTTTATCCCTGCACATCTGGTAGACAAGATAAATTTTGAGTCTAAGGTGGGGTACAGATCTAAACAGAGAACTCTCAAAGGGGACTCTCTAATGGCCAAGGAACACTTAAAGGAATGTCCAAGGTCCTTAGTCATTAGGAAAGTGCAAATCAAAACGATTCTGAGATTCCATCTTATACCAATCAGAATGGCTAAGATCAAAAACTCAAGTGACAGCACATAGCCTGGAGGACGTGGAGCAAAAGGAAGACACTCCTCCATTGCTGGTAGGAGTGCAAACTTGTACACCACTCTGGAAATCAAAATTATGGCTGTTCAGAAGAAAATCAATCTACCTCAAAACCCAGCTATACAACTCCTAGGCATATACCCAAAAGATGTTCCTAATATCACAGGGACAATTATTCAACTATGCCCATACAGCTTTATTCATAATAGCCAGAAACTGGAATGCCCCTCAACAGAAGAATGGATAAAGCAAATACGGAATATTTACACAATGGAATACTACTCAGCTATTAAAAACAAAGACATCATGAAATTTGCAGGCAACTGGATGGAACTAGGGACCTCCTATTTTAAATGAGTGACTTAGTGTTTGAATGTCAGACTAAATATAACCCAGCTTATTTGAGACATTACACAGTACAACACTTCTGGATTCTGTGATGTCTCCTGTGACATCCATGTGGTCAGCCTATGGGCAATGTGATAAGTCTTCACGAGGAAGACAGAAAGGGAAACAAGATTATGGTACACAGTAACTGTTTTCAGTTATTTACAACACTATGGGGCACTCTGTAAAAGATCCTGGGTTAAGCAACTACTGGCAAAGGAGCAGGTCCTGCTGGGGTTCAGAGTGGTGATGGCTTTCACTTCCATAGGAGAGCCTGAGGTGCAACTGATTGCCAAGTGGGGATGCAGATGGAGAACTTGGGCTTACATTTTGAGTCCTCTGGGGGGGGGGGAGGCAGGGGACAGACTAATCTTCTGTGTGGGAGTTGAAGCAGTGGGAATGGGTGAGAGTTTTAAGGAAATGGTAGAGAATGTAAGAGAGGCCCAGAGAGCCCTGAAGGATCAGGAGGAGGAGATGGACAGTCCAGAGGAGTGGGAAGGGAGTGTCTGACACAGTCATGGAAAACAAGATAGAGCCTCGGTTTGGGGGAGTACTCCTGCGTGTTCTGCAAGGGAATCAAGGAAGAGAAAGATCTGACAGCCCCTTGGACTCAGACAATGTTACTGAATGTGGGAGAAAGGCTGGACTGAGTGATCACAGAAAGGAAACTGTGGGCTGTGGGGAGTTGACAGAGCGGGAGCCAGAGAGGGTCTTCATAAATGCTGAAGAGGCTAAAGTGTGGAGAGGGCAATGGCTGGCATCCCTGTAAGCCTGGCTGTAAAGCCTAGACAGACAGACAGATTATATCTCTACTCTGAGTTACCAAAACCAATTCTAGTATCAAACAGAAAGCCTCCCTCTGGCCCTGGATCTAGAGGCCCACCACACTTTTACAATGACCGTGTTCTTCCATAGTTGAATTGATCAGAGCACCTTCATGTGCCTGGCACTGGGCTCATGCCATCTATAGAATGAGCTTTGTGGCTTGCTTGCCTCTGGGTACTGTGGTGAATATGAACTTCAGATATATTTCACATAAAAAAATTTTTTGAAGTGAAAGAAAGAAAAGCCAGACACCTATTATAACAATGGTGTATGGATATAAGTTATATTCTCACAGAAACTCAACTCCTTTTTGACACTGCCTGTGTGTTTGAGAAATCTCTCGCAGCCTGCTGGATCCTGGGTCAGTCAATAGCCCACCCTGTCCTTTGCTGGCACTGTGTTGGCTTTCTGCCCAAGGTAGGCCCTGTGGCTGCTGCTGCCACTTCCCTTTACTGGTGCAGCATGCAGCAAGGGTGACCTTTAACTTAGTATCATGTGCAGTTTTGCGTTGATTTTCTCAGTGGAAGATCAGGCATAACTAGCTGTCAGAACCCTGATTCCAATACTTATCCCTTTCACCAGGTCTCAGTTTTCAACAGCCAAAGGAAAGCGCATTGAGTAGCACCCAACATTGAGGGTAGTTATGAGTATAAGCCAATAAAAATTCTATTTATACTTTGAAATCACACATTATATAGTGTAATTTATATGCAGAGGTTGTTTACTTTGGAAAAATAGAAGCTAATGATTTTTGTTTAAATTGTGCAGTTAAGGAAATTCCAAGTAACTGAATAATCCTGCATGCTTTTAATTTAGCTTAATGCCATCTACCTTAATTTGCATTTGCTCCTTCAGGGTGAGTCCTTAAAAATGATTTTTTTTTAATTTAAAATGATAACTTTTATGTAAAATCCTATTGATGGCCCTAAAACAAAGCAAAAGCAAAACAAAAGAAGCAAGCAACAGTTTAACTCAACAACAGTGAATTTAATGCTTAAAACTTAATGTATACAGGAGTCCCATTTTACTGAAGAGCTATTTTATTTAGTGTGTACAGATTCAGATTCCTACTCAAATATTATTTTATTTTGTTATTAAATATCTCAATGCTGCTTGGCAAAATAACTTAGAAAATGGCTTTTATGACTTGTAGTGTGGAGCAAATGAGTCTTATTTTATATTAGAACATGAATAATTGAAAAGAACATTGTGTAAACTATGAACTAATCGGTAAAGAGAGCTAAGAAAGAACAGTTGGCACTCTGCTTCTTTGACTGCTCCAAAGTTTGAAGGAATTATGGGACGTTCTTAGGTCAGGGACCAGTGAAAGTGAATCCTGCTCAACGGAGAAAGGGAAACTGCATGGAGCACTGTTTTATGAAATACAGTCTTTGCAGTAGTGTCCCTATTGAAACAGTAGGTATCCTACAGTTACAGTGACGGCATCACCAAAACAATTCTATGATAAGCTCACTGGCAACCAAGCCATCTGAAGACTCTCTTTATCTACAGACAGACTTCCTGCTGCTGATCAATCAAATTTTCCTGAGGGGTGAGGAGAAAACAGGGAATTCGTATTCACTGGGTACCGTTACATGTTCCATATAATGAAGCTCCCACGTGAAAAGTTCCACTTTCAAGATGGAGACCAAAGTTTCAGAGACACTAACTTGACTAAAGAATGTAGCTAGTTGAATTAACAAAAGGATCAAAGTATTGTATCATATAAATAAGCTACTCTACAAAAAAAAAGACAGAACTGAAATGTGGCCTTTTAACACACGTGAAGATGTTGACCTTGCCAGAAATTCCCAGGCCCTGACTTGTTTCACAAGAGGGTCTGCAGAGCATACAGGTAATTCCATAGAGTGTGTCTAAGTTGTGCATTCTCCAGGTAGCCCTAGAGGGTAAACTAGCCAGCCATTCTGCATGGCTCAGAAGAAAGCAAGCGGACCAACTTCTGCCAAAGCCTGCTCTTGCTGCAAGTCTGGGACAGACCGCAGCTAGCATGGCTGACCACAAATATTAGACAGTGAATGCCAGTGGGTTCTCCTGAAGAGATACAGTTTTCCCTAGCTGCTCAGTGTTTCCAATAAGGAACATGCTTGAAGGGAACAATAAAGACAAAAATAAGTTTTCATTTAGCATAAACCAAAATATATGAATAAATAATATTAATAATATTAGACTATATAAGAATTTAAGGGAAAAGGGGCTATGAAATGATACAATATGTAATTCACAAAGAAGATAGAACACTATTTCTTGTGCCATGTAATAATATTAATACCAAATTAACTATTAGAAAATAAGGATATTTAAAAAATAATTATATTTATAGAGAAATTATATAATTTATGTAGATTATATAATTATATTTATATAGAAATGAATATAAATATGTGTCTTACAAAAACAGAACATTTTATTTCTTTGAATATATTTGATTATATAGTTGGCTACCAAAAAAGTCCCCAAAGAAAAAACATTATCATAGAAAGCAGAAAATTTCCAGGCATTACTTTTTTATTGTACACTAATATATTAAAATAAAAGTTAAAATTTAACTTCTGAAAATTAAATTATATTCAAATTAGCCTGAGATAACATTAAAAACATGAGCTATTTATTAAATGATTTTTAAAAAAATCACTCTCTTTAAATGAATGTGTTTAACAGGCCAAATTCAAAACAAAATAATACTTTTATTAAAAAATGACCAAAATGATTTAATTTTAAATATCTTAAAAGGAATACTCAAATAACTCAGAAGAAAGTAGAAGTCAGGAATGAAAAAAGGTGTTTGCTAAGGATCAGTACTCATTACAGCTATGTTCATAACACATCAAAAGTGGGAATATCCCAGATCTTCTACAGGTATCTAGAAATAACCCAACAATGCAAAACTACTTGGTAATACAGGGGAATGAGGCACTGAGCTATGTCACAATATGGATAATCTCAAAAGAGTACATTGTATCTAAGAAACCTGGCATAATGAATATGTACAATTGATCCCATGCATGTGAAATTCTAAAACAGACAACTCTGGGATGGCAGGAACCAAACCACTAGAAACTGTTCAGGGTGATGGATGTGTATTTGATTGAGTTGAGACACGTGGTATAATTATATACCACATATAGAATGCATAATTAGTATATGTATAATTAGTATAAACATAGAGACACGTAACATTAGTGATTTTTGCAGGTGGCAAGCATACTGAGTGTTTTAGCACACTGCATGCTGAGTGTGGTGCTTTGAACAGGAATGGCTTCCATAGGCTCATAGGTTTAAACACTTGGTCATTTGGGAGTGGCACTATTTGACAGAGATTACAATGTGTGGCCTTGTTGGGGTAGGTGTGGTCTTGCTGGAGGAAGTATGTCACTGGGGGTGGGCTTTGGGGTTTCTAATGCGAAAGCCAGGCCACGTATGTGTCTCTCTCTTCCTGTGCCTGCTAATCTTGCTATAGAACTCCCATCTCCTTCTCCAGCACCATGTCTCCCATGTGGCACCATGCTCCCCACCCATGATGACAATACACTAAACCTTTGAACCTGTAAGCAAGCCCCAGTTAAAGGCTTTCCTTCATAAGAGTTTCCATGGTCAGGTATCTCTTTATACCAATAGAACTTTGACTAAGACATTAAACAACATTGATTTTTTTCCCCAAACATGCTTTTCAAATGTCTACTACCTAACACATGTACAGTGCAGCAGACCCCTGGGTAGTGTGTTCTTAGTACCTGAAGCTCATCTTCAGGATGCCCAGGTGGAGCTTAAGACATAATTATAGCACAATCTTAAAACTGTGCAATGTTAGGTATTCCTTTCTACTTATTTGTTTATTAATTTATTTATTTGAAGATATATTTAATTTTATTTTATGTATACAAGAGTTGGCATGTGTATATATCTGACATATGCATACCTGGTACCTGTGGAGGCCAGAAAGTGGCCATGGATCCCTGGAATAGGAGCCACCATGTAGGTGCGGAGAACTGAACCCAGGTCTTCTGCAAGAAGTGTTCTTGACCACTGAGCCATCTTTCTCCACCTACATTTTTTTCCTCCATTAATTTTACTTATTTACTTTATTTTATCCCAATGACAGCCTCACCCCACCCTGCACGGCCCCTACATCCACTGAGCTGCCTCCCCAGAGCCCCTCTACACTTTTTTTAATGCTCAAAATCCTTATATCTCCAAAGGCAGTTGCATTAGTATACTGGCTGCATCAGAACAAGGGGTCAAGTGAAGTATCAACCAAAGCCTAGACATTCACATTTGTTCTCCAAATGTCAATACTCTACATATGTGTTTGTTTAAATATTTATTGTGCTTAAATTTTTGAAAGAAAAATGATGAACTTCAGCCATATGACAATATTACAAAGGCAACGTTAATAAAATAGATAGCATGCTTAGATGAAGGAATTTGAGGGAGCTATGATTAAGAACATATAAGCTTTGTGGATAGACTTCAACAAGCTGAACGCGCTCTCTGTGTCACCTTTACCTGCTCAGTGAGAGGAACCATGCTGTGTCATAGAATTGTAAGGTTACATCGGTGGAGCAGGCCCAGTTCTTTGTTTATACTGACTCATCAAAGCAAATGCAGTGCTATCAAAACATTCTTATCTAGATTCCTCAGTCTAGAAAACCACCGACTAATTACTTAGTCTGAGTTGTCTTTGTCAGAGCCATGTGTTGACTGAGGGAATTTCTGGGGACTAAGAAAAGCCTCCGAAGCCGTAAGAATGAGGAGACTTCGTGGTTGACACTCACTCCCCTCACATACTCTCTAAAGTGAAAGGAAAGGCTGGACTGTCTAAGACATGAGTTCAAACCACCTTTAACAGAACAGAGGACTGTCCACTAGAGGGCATTTTCTCTGAACCTCAAGGCCCAATCGCTGTAGAGCAAAATGGTCAGAAAGCTTTCAGCTGGGCGAGAAGGCACAACCTTGTAAACCCAGCACTTGGGAGGCTGAGGCAGGAGGGTCACAAATTAGAGGCAACTTGAGCTTCCTTTTCAGTCTGAGGACAGCTTGGGATACACTGCAAGACCCTGTCTCCAAAACAAAATTTCATCCAATTATCAGGCTCATCCGAGTAATATTTCTAGCCAGTTTTGAAAATCAGAGCCAAAGTTTCAAAGATGTATTGGTTAAAACCAAGCATAGAAAGTCACAAGATTTAAACTGTATACATAACTTTTCCAACATCATTGCACTTTAAAAATGTGTTCATGCTCTCAAATGTCCCATTTGGTAATAATTTTATTAGACTCAATAAAATCTCTATTCAGTATGTCGTAAAGCACTTAAATATGCTGCTTTGAATGTTTTTCTGCAGCCACAGCTGGTGTCAATGTGTTGATAAAATGTCACTCAAGAAAGCAAGTCCAAGAACACGCCTGGCATTGATATTCTTTCCAAGCCAGGTGTATAGGTCAAATGTCAGACCGTGCTTGCCAGGAGTACATAATTGATGGAGACTTGGACAGTTGAACCTCACAGGATGGAGCTGAATAAACACTAATCAATGTTTTAGACTATTTCCTTGTGTTCTCTTCCACTGTGTGTAATGCCAATACAATGACAAAAAGTAGTTTATTTGGTCTCTCCTTCTATCTGCCACCATAGAACATTAAGCAATGCCACTTTTCTTAATTACCACTTACAAATTATGTTTTCTTGAATGGTTCTTTAGCCCTTATGTCCAAATAAAATAGAATCTGTGAAACTAAAAAAAACAAAGGCATTATTCGCATTTTTGAGAACCAAGGAAGTGGAAGCTACCTATCTGGGAGGGGAAAGATGAACTCATGACTTCCTTCTGAAGTGTCCCAATCACCTGGACATCAGCACTAATTAAGATCAGTTTCATGAATTCACTCAATGTTCACATACTGTTAGTTCACAGACCTGGAGGTGAGACATAGGACCAGATTTAACAGGGAGCAAGGATGTCCTCCTGACGGTTACTGGGGACCAGTGGGTCATGGGCTATCTCCGGACCCTTGAGCTCTGAAAAAGGAGAGGATATCAACTCCATAGAGCTGTGTGATGTGTTATCATCAAACAGAATTAATAACGGTGATACTGTCAACAAGAAAGAGCCAAGCATCTGCATTTTCTTACACATGGCTAACTCTCAAATATTTTCAGACCATATGTGGATTCAATGTGGATTTAAAGATAGTTGCTTTTTGATTTCTTGATTTACTTTTTTTTTAAGTTGGAAAGAGAAAAGGAAAGGCCAAATGAAAAGGATTACTGCCAGAAAAATGCTTTAGTATGTCTTTCTTTTTAATTTTTTTTTTGAGTTTATACTTTCCTCATGTTTTTGTTCAGTTTTTCTGAAAGCAGGTATGTGACTGAAGAGCTAAAACATGATCTCATAAGTTCATCAATAAGAGACTTCGCACATGCCGCAGATGCCATTTGTGTGAAAACAATTTGGACGTTAGAGAGACACAAAACTGTTGATGTTGTGCATGTTTTTACACCCAAAGAAGGCAAAGGCTATGCCATTTAAAAATTAGGAGAATGAGAAAGAACCTAGAGGGAAAACATAGTAACTGCCATGGAGCTGGGATAAAACAATGTTATTCAGAATGACATCTTCAATAACATCATATTAATACATCACAAAACCAAAGTAAACTCTAAAGCTGGATGACAAAGTAGAAGAAGAAAATTCCTGGTTTTATGCTTTTCCATACATAGGACCCAGTGTGTTAAAATATGTATGTGACCAAGAATATTAGGTATGGCTATGATTGTGAAAATAATCATGAGAACACAATGGGAAACTCTTACTAAGGGAAGAATCACACAGAGAAGTAAAATGAAGCCGCCAGCGGCTGCCTTCCTCAGGGCTGCATCTTCTCACCTCTCACAAGAAGCTCTCTATTATCCACAGGGGAAGAGAGAGCCTGTCCTCCCTCACAGGTGTTCTCTCTGATATGTTTGAACCACACAAGAGCCGACAGCTGCAGCACTACAAGCCCCTTCAGGGATATCCCAGAAAAAACAACCCTGAAGAGAACTCCCCCAGGCAGCTGTTTGGACAACACATCCACTTAGATCCTTTACTTACAAAGACAATGGCCAGATGGCTGATTGTAGTCTAAACTATGGGCTGCGGCCATGGCTTAATCAGATGACCAGGTCTTGGAAGGGAACAAGCAATACAATAAACACAAATAGTCAAAGAACATGCACAACAATAAACAGAGTCCTGTGATCACTCCTGTGATCACTGTTTCTAGGGGATCATCAGGATGACCAAAATATCTGAGCGTACTTCCCTGTCCTAGCCCAAAGTCATTTTCATGCCTGAATCCTACTTCTTTGTTCTAGTTTAAGATTTAGATTCCTGCCTGAAATTTCTTCTTTGTTCTAGCCTAGGATTTAGATTTCTGCCTGAAATTACTTCTTTGTTCCAGCCTAATGTCAGATTCCTGCCTGCTGTTCATTTCCTTGTCCTTGGCCAATGTCGGATTCCTGCCAGGCAACCCCAAAAGCTCTCCACATCTCCCCCTTTTTATTGCATAAACCAGACTGAGCCCAACCATCTTTTAAGTGGCAACTTGATTATGTCTTCTATCCTGGATGTGAATTTTCTTCTCTTACATGGAGTGTTTCTGCCAAAGCTACCATCCATGGCTCAAAGAATGTGTTATGATATTCTACAAAACACTGCTTCTCGTTAAAGAACTCACTCCATAACCAAAGAAGTGTGGCAATGGCCCCCACTTGGGAGATTCACTGATCTTGGCATGTCCTCTGCCATCTTAAAGTACTCACTTCAAAGGATGGCTTAGCAGACTGACTTTTTGAAAATGAATCACAACACCAGCTACATAGCAATACTCTGCATGATGGGGCAATGTTATCCAAAGGGCTATATGTGTGTTCTAAACTGGTGTCCAGTACATGGTGGTGTTTCTCTAATAGCCATGATTAATGTGCCAGACTTCAAGAAGAAATAGGAGAAGCAATATACTTTCTTGCCTCCAGGAATCCATGAACAAAAATTTTTCTTCATATTTCCACAACCTTATATTCTGAGAGCCTTATAGTGATGATTTGGGGAAGAAGAAAGCTTCTGCCTGATGAAAATCAATGACTAAGATGAACTGAAAGCTAAGTCTACTACCAGGCAATCAGAGATTCCTCATGTCTCTAATCAACAGGCAAAGAAATGAGATACTATCCTTGCTCATGGGTCTATTGATCATGACCACTAAGAGAAGTCTTAACTGTTATTTTATAGTGGAGATAAAGAAGAGTGAATATACAGGAAGTGCTGTACAGGAAGCCCAGGATATCCCTCAGTGTTACTATGACTAAAATGAACTTAAGTCCACATCAATCTGATTCAGTATTAGTAATGTGTCATTCTCTTTAAAAGAGTTGGTTCACTTCTGGTAAAGACCCATAACCAGCAGAGGTCCTTGCCAAAGATGAAAGGAACACAGACTAAGAAATGGAAATAAAGCCCCCCTGGGCCTGCTGCAGTCACATGACCAGCAGCAGATGCAAGTGCTGTCCTTGCTGTAAATTCTTCCTGATTTTGCTGTGGATAAAATGCAAATCACTCCAACAGAGATGTTTGTGTCAAATATAAATACATTTGTAACAAAGTAAGGAGATACAAACGTCAAGTATTTTTGTTTTATTCTGTTTAATTGTCTTGACCAAAAATGTTTGATCTTATACTACAGTATTTAAATATTAATTTAAAATTAACAGTATTTGAGTTAAGAGCTACTAAGGAGAAAAGAACACCATTGAGGGATTTAACCTCCTCATCAACTCTGAAGTTTGAATGGAACAAATAAGAGAAGACCAAATAAGCTCACTCCCCCCTCTCTTTCTCTCTCTCTCTTTCTCCCTCTCCCCACTTTCTTCCTTTCTTCCCCTTCTTTCTTCTGCCTATCTAATGTAGAGCTAAGATATTGGTTGTCTGCTTTCAGACTGAATTCAGTCTGAATGGGACTGCAAACCATCTGTCCTGGTTATGAGTCTTAATTCTCAAGTTGGAACTTACACCAATGTCTCCTGGCTGTGGGGTTTTTGAGTTAGACTAGAACACGATCAGATGTATCCTTTCCCACCAAAGTCCTTGGAATTTTGTAAAACCATAATCTTGTGAACCTCTACCTCTACTCTACTCTACCTCTACCTCTGTTAATCTCCTACCTATTGTATTAGTTTTATTCATCTGGAGAATCTTTACTAATACAGATTCATGAAGAACTGAGAATGTTAAAACTATACTTTTAAAAACTAAGAATAAATTCAGTAATCTTTCTTACTATCTGCAGAATCATATACTGAAAGGAAGAAAAAAAGAGATGTCAGGGTTTACACATAAATCAGGCTTAAAAATAATCTACAAATTCATAAAATACAGCATTAGAGAATGAAATAAAAATCAAACACAACTGTCAGTCAAAAGGATAAGTGTAGGCAGGCTTAGGTAAAATATGAAAGGATTTCACATCATATTATTAAACCTACTATACATTATCTTCAAGATTTATATCCTAAAACAACGCGTTTCTGAATGGCCAGTTGAAAATGGAATATTAGCATATTTATAAGATGGGGGATAAGAGGAAGAGAGGAAAAGAAGGAAGGGAGGACAAGAGAGGGGAGAGAGGAGATATAGAACGAAGATTAAAATCTAGCATAGAAAGTAGAACTGAAATTAAACACAGAATAGAACTTTACAACACCAAGGATTAGGCACAGTAACTACAACTAGAATTATTTAAGGCCTCTTAGTAAACGAGACACTGAAAGGAATTGACATTTACTAGTAGAAAACTTTATTCGCCTCTCTTAGAACATGCCTTCAAGCAGAAACCAACATCCTATTAAATGTTTATAAAATATTTGGAGAATTTTTCGATCCTTCTTTGATACATTGCAAAAACAGAAGTTATTTGGATAACATTCTCTGCTTATTATGAAATACTAGAATTGTTATGAAATACCAGAACAAAAAACAGAAAACAAAAGCCAGCAACTCTTGATGAAAACTGTCTCCCTTACATACGCTTCACATCTAAGTGTAAAAGCTAAAACCACTAAACACCTAAAAACTGACATTCAGAAAACTACTGACAGCTAAAATATTCCAAGAGCAAACCATTGCCTTCAATAGTTGACTGTAATCCTCAAACAGCCAGGATAAATGAATTCAACATTCTACTTAAGAAGTTAGAGAATAAACAAAACAAAATAAACAAGACCCAAGGAGAGGAAACAGTAACAATAAAAGAACTGAGTGAGTGAAGGCACAAACGGAAGGAAGTGATCCTCTAAAGAGTATCAGCTAAGTGGGTGAAATGCTAGCCAGCCTCATGAAGGAAAAAATGAAGAGATGCTAACAAAACTAGAAATGATAAAAAATAAAGTAAAATAATAATAATTAAAAAAAAAAAAAACAGGTTGGGGAAAGATTCTTACAAAAAATGGAATGTTTTCTTTCTAGGACCACTAAAACTGGCCCCAGCATGTTCTAGGCCTAGGTTCAATTTCCAGAAAAGACAAAATATAGTTCTTGTTTTACATATGCACACACCACACACACACACAATGTACATAGACGAAATTCATCAAAGGGCTCCTGTCACCTTTGCCCATTTCCTTAGCCCAGACATCAGGGGAAAGCAATGTATCAAAGAAGGATCGAAAAAATTCTCCAAATATTTCATAAACATTTAAATAGGATGTTGGCTTTTACAAGATCTTAGAAGACCAGTTCTTCTCACGCTACCTTTATTTTAGTTCCCAGAGCAGTATGATAATTCAGGAATAAACATGAGAGCATCCCTCTTCAGAGACAAGTCATGAAAGTTCTTATCATTATGTTTAACATTGTACCAGAAACCAGTAGACAGTGCAAAATACAAGACAAAGAGACTATAAATACAAAAATTAACAGAGTGATAAAGCTACCAATATATCCAGAACATGTTGAATCATCTATGAGATCAGGCTAAAGTACTACAAACAAAAACTACAGTGTAAGGAGCAGGCCCTTAACAGGACCGACTCCATCTTCTAAGAGGAAAGAAAACAAGTTTGAAGTGAAGTTGTTTTGAAGTGCTGTGATAACCAGAAGTTGTTCTGAGACCTTGGTATATTTTTAAATCTAGGTATTTTTTTTCTACCAAGAGGGTCAAAATTGCTCTGGCCCTCTCCCTGCCACATTGCTACTTAGAAGGAGAGACTGAAAACCATACTCTCTGATCTTCACACAAATGCCACCTACCCCTCACTATACTTATTTTGAGAAATTGGCTGTCTGATGACAGGCTACAGCTGTGGTTCTCAACCTGTAGGGCACAATCCCAACAGGCATCACCTAACATCTGAAAACATAGATATTCACAATTTATAATGGTAGCAAGATTACATCTATGAAGTAGCAACACAAGTTATTTTATGGTTGGGGCCAACACAACATGAGAGAGTATATTTAGGGGTCATGGGATTAGAAAGGTTGAGAACCACTAGGCTACAGGAAAGAGATGGTGGCTCAAAAACAGATGGCACAACTTCTATTTCATGTCCCTCAAGAAGTTGCTACTATGCCACATGTTTTCAGTGGCCTGGAATGTAGATACAATGCAATTGAAGACAAGTGTTGCAACTGGCTCCACTCTACCTGGCTTGAGACAAAAGACTTAACAAGCCTGAATAGTTACTATGTTGCAGCCTGCTCCGCTCTGCCTGGCTTGGCCTTTCAAAGGCTGGAATTAAAGGCTTAGGCCACCACTGCCTGGCTTCAAACTGCCACTCTGGTCTTCGGGTCAGGTCTAGAGAGAGAGTGGGGAAGAAACGCAAGGAATGGAGACAAGACAGAGGTTCTGATCAAGTCTCAAGTCTTTTTACTTGAAGGGAAATCTAGGGTATTTATACACTTTTGCCACGCCCCTTGTAGGCGTGTGGATATGACATAAGCCTTGGAGGCGTGGCTAGCATGTGGATAGCTACTTTCTAGCTGCTTTCTGCTAAAGGTCGGCTCCCAACAGGTCCCCCTTTTAAATTATTTTTTCAAAAGGGAAGGCTGGGAAAACTTACAGAAACCGTGCCTGTTTTAGGTTGGAACAAAGGACCCCAGCCTGCCTTTCCTGTCCTTGGATACTCAACAGCCATTGGTTGAGCTCCTGTCTTAGGATGGTGAAGCCTCCCTTCTTTTAGGGGCAAGGGTCTAGATATGTTCTCTTACCTGTCATTGACTATCCGGCTTAGCGCATAAGTTAGGGGTTAATCCTCGTCAGTCTTGATGACAAAGGTTTCAGAGTCCCCTACTTCCAGCCTATAATAATGGACCTGTATGGGTTTCATTTGAATAGCATCTATCTGTTGCCGTACAAAAGCCATCAGTCTGTTGAACAGCATAAACCCGAGAGACAAGAGACTTAATACCTAAATAGTCGGTATAACAGCAACACTCTTTTTAAAGGGCAACACACAGAAATACAGAACTGATCATAGCTTTGATCTTAACAAAACAAGTAAGGAAATTCCCTGTCCCTGCTCCATCAATCTCAAACCCCCAAAACAACTATAACAACTGTGGTAGTGGGTTTAAACAATGTATCCCACTAAATCATAAGTCAGAGAATCAAGAGTCCAATAGAGCCACCCTGGAGATTCAGGTGGTGATGTCTCTTCAGCATTGAGAACTTCCCAAGTCAGGTTTGCTCATTGATCAGTTCCAGTTTGAAGGCAATTGTGAAGCATCTTCATGTTTCCTTCATATTTCCTGCAAAGAAAAAATACGCTTCTCAGGGGGTTTCTCCTCCCTGGATTTGTTATTGTTGTCTATTTGTTTAATCAGTCTCTTTGGCAGCCAACATGCAGCATCTGCAGTTTGGGAATATATGCAAACAGAACCTCTTCCCCAGATAAGCACTGGATTTGGCCCATTCCAGGTTCCAGTTAATGGGTCTTTCCAGAGGACTGTTGCAAAATTCTTTTTGGTATCAGGATGCCAGAATCTATCTGCAGCAGATTTTCCTTCAGAATCCAAAGTTAGAAAATTTAAAATTTCTGGGGGGATCTCTTGGTAGGGTACATTTTCCTTTTTTAATTTTTTTCAAATTGATTTTTCACTAGCAACTGAGCAGCTTGTAATTTTTCAGTGGTTAGGGACCACTGATCCACCCAGACAGGCGAGTCCCCCTCCCAGGTGATGGGATCCGCACAACGCCCTAGGGATGCAGGTGAATCAGTAGCCCCCATCAAAAATATCCCAAGCCTCTTCTTCCAGTGTTACCATAAACTTCAATAGGATGAGTGATCCCATCTTCACTTTTTCCTAATCCTTTCTCTGGGGAAAATCCAGAGTTTATCATTTGAGCTGTAATTACTTCATTAGGGCTGCACATAATCAGTCCCAACTGGGATAACAGATCTCGGCCCCAGAGATTAATAGGAAGGCCTGAGATGACATAGGGTTGTATATTTCCTGTATTCCCTTCTTTATCTTTCCACATCAGCACCTTAGAGCTTTGTTGTGGGTTTTGACTTTGGCCAATACCCCTTAAGTTGGTTAAGGTTGGGGTCAAAGGCCAGGTAGCAGGCCAATCACTTTGTTTTAGGATAGTCACATCAGCTCCTGTGTCAACCAAGCCTTTAAATGCTTTTCCATCAAGCCAAATTGTCATTATAGGTTTTTGTTTAACTATAGGCTGTACCCAGTATGCATCAGAGGAACCAAAGCCTTGATCCCCTCTTTTAGGATTCTTATATTTGTGATTAGTAGGGAACAATGGAAGTAACAATAGTTGAGCTATCCTCCTTCCTGTAGGAATAGTGACTATATTCTGAATTGCCTGGGCCATTACCTTAATCTCACCTTGATAATCATTGTTTATAACTCCAGGAAAAATTTGTAGTCCCTGCATAGTAGCACTGCTTCTTCCCACTATCAGGCCAAACACATTTGGATAGAGCAGTCCAAACACTCCAGTGGGTAAGGCCTGAGGTCCCATTTCTGAGGTTAATACTGTGTGGGTGGCAAAACTGAGGTCCAGTCCTGCTCTTCCTGGTGTTGCTCGACTAAGTTCAGAAAGGGATTGGTGTTTGCTGGTATGACACTGATGGCTCTATAAGCCTGTTTTGGCTTGTGTTGGTTCGGGGCCTGGAGCTGGCCCCTGTTCCCGTTTCCTTGATTATGGGAAAGGGTATTTTCTTGTGTGTCTCTTTTGGACCTACATTCATTAGCCCAATGCCTTCCACGTTTGCAACGTGGGCAGAGCCCAGGCTGTTTTCTGGGCTGTCTCTGGGTTAACTCATTTTCTGCCTTGCAATCTCTTGCAAAGTGTCTAGGCTTGCCACACTTAAAACATGCCTTTCTGTCTCTACTTGCCAAAAATTTTCTTACTGATTGTCCTTGCATAGCAACCACCATAGCTAAGCCCTGTTGGTAGGAGGGAACTATGTCAGAACAGAGTCTGATATACCCTGTAAGATCTGTCTTTTTCCTGTAGGGTCTAATGGCCGCTAGGCAGGCAGAATTGGCATTTTTATATGCAAGTTGTTTCACATAATCTACACCTGCCTCTGCATTACCGAAAATCCTCCCTGCTGATGTCAGTAATCGATGAACAAAGCCAGAAAATCGTTTACCAGGCCCTTGCCTGACTGTTGTTAAAGATGTACCAGGGTCTCCCTTTACTGGGAGTTTATGCCAAGCCTTCATGGCTGCATTTTGAATTTGAGCATATAAACCTGGATCATATTGCATCTGGTTATCACTAGAAGCAAATTGCCCTTCTCCTACTAAGGCATCAAAGGACCAAGCATCGCCTGCCTGAATGTTTCTACTAGCTGTCTCTTTACAATTCTCATGATACTCTGATTTCCAAATAAGATAGTCTCCACCATGAAGAACTGCTCTTACTAACATATTCCAATCACTAGGAGTCAGCCACTCCTCTGCTATAGACTCTAAAATTGCAAGAGTAAAGGGAGTGGTGGCACCATGTTGAGATACAGCATTTTTTAATTCTTTAATAATTTGAATATTAAACCCTGTGCGATGTCTCCAAGCAACCCCTTGAGCGTCTTTGGTCTCTGATACAGGAAAAGCCTCAGCCTTTCCCTCCTCTGGCTGATCTGTAGCTGAACTAAAGCTAGAGGATAGGGGCTGCCTTTGGACACCGGGTTGAGGAACGTGAAAATCCAGGGAATTTTCATAGTTGGCCTCTCAAGACCTCTTCCCTGTCCTTAATTTTTGTAGCTGATTAATTAAGTCCTGATACTCTTTTTCTAACTCTATTTGTTGTTTAAGAATAGAAATTTTATCCTGTAACTCCTTTCTGGGATCTACAACCACTGTCTCCACAATGGGAGTCTCTGGAAGTGAAGGTGCACTGGGAGAGGGCCTTTCAGAGTCATAATATTTAACTGCCTCTTCCTCTAGGTCGGCACAATCTGGCTCTGACAAATTGTCATCAACCTTTGGTTGTTTTTTGGATTCTAATTTCAGATATATACGTTTATTTTTATTTTGAACCTGAAAGACAGCATTTAAACAACATAACAAAAGCAGGCAATTAACACACATGAGCAGCAAGCAACAAAACAAAAACAGAGAGTTAAGTTCAGGCTGACTTATTTCTTGCCCCATTTTCATTATACCTTTCTCGGCGCAGCAGATTCCTGCAGCAATCAGCAGATCCTTCTAATGTCCTAACTGGGTCTCTAGTTCCTAACATCCTAACATTCTCCTAACGTCCTTCATTGGGTCTCTGGTTCCCTCTGCCCCACGTTGGGCGCCAAAAAATGTTGCAACCGGCCTGCTCTACCTGGCTTGAGACAAAAGGCTTAACAAGCCTGAATAGTTACTATGTTGCAGCCTGCTCCACTCTGCCTGGCTTCAAACTGCCACTCTGGTCTTCGGGTCCGGGTCTAGAGAGAGAGAGTGTGAGGATAAGGAGAAAAGACACAAGGAATGGAGACAAGACAGAGGTTCTGGGCAAGTCTCTCATCAAGTCTCTTTATTTGAAGGGAAATCTAGGGTATTTATACACTTTTGCCACACCCCTTGTAGGCGTGTGGATATGACACAAGCCTTGGAGGCGTGGCTAGCATGTGGATAGCTGCTTTCTAGCCACTTTCTGCTAAAGGTCGGCTCCCAACAGACAAGTGTAGCAACTCCTTAGACACAGAAAGAAAAGGCACGTGTAGGAGATGGCCAAGGTTCCCCACCAACCTTGGTCTTTGGATGACTTTGTGAAGAATTACCCTAGTGCTTACCTTTGAACAGTTAAATGAGGTATAAATAGGTTTCTAAAGCTTGTAAACCCCTGTGCTTGGAGTTGCCTTTAAAAACAACAAAACAATACATTGGCTTGGCCTAACCCTAAATGATAGCAATTTTGGTTCTTCATTTAAGAAATCAGTTTATTGCAACCTGTTAGGAGATGAACACTTGGAAGAGGAGAGAACACTAGATTCAACATTGTCAGGAGCAGTGTAGACAGAAGAGCACCCAGCTTGCCTCAGATGTCTTATGGGGAGATACTACCATGACAGGACTCCACAGAGATGTTTCCCCCTGCCCCCAATCACCCAACACCCACCCAAAGTCAGATGCTATTTGCTAAACTGTAAGAAGAATGTAGAGCTATCCACAGAGCTGGAGTCACTCTGGTCTCCCTGGTACAAATCCAGGGTCATGGACACACTGGTATGGGCTCCAGCTGTATGAGGTCAGGTCTGGATAACACCAGATGGCTCTGACTGCAGTGCACTGATGTTCTTAGCTCTCTTCCTTCTGGGTAGTGATGTATGCTGTCTTTAAGACACTTGTTCCAGTCTTTTGGAAGGTTCACTGCTTTTTCTTACCCTTGGTAGCATTACTGAATTCACCCCTTCTTGATGAACTCTTAGAAATGTGAGCTTTCCATTTCCATATTTTCATTACAGGTTTAGCAGAATAAAATAAAAAATAATATCATTAAATAAAATGAAATAAAACAGCCTCATTTCCAGGAACAGAAGAGTCATGCCTAATTCCAGAAGTGTCTCTGAAAAGAGTAACATAAAGCATGAATTTAAGTAATACATTGGCAAGCAATCAAAATGGATCAGTTTCCCATTATGAATATTCTAGGCTATATGTGAACCGAATGGAAACAAAATCTTCAAGCCATAAGACATTATGGTTAGTTACTTCCCTCCTGTCTGTTTAAACTCAAAAAAGTACATCCAAAGCACATGCTCTTATGAAGGGAGAGAGACCAGGCTGAATCTGTCTACTTGTTTATAATGCTAGAATATTATTTCATCTTCTTTCCAACACTGTACTCAGTTTGAATCTGATTCTGCCAGTAGTTTTCAAAATTTGCCTCAGGGGTACTTAATAATAGGTCAAATTACACCACATACACAGATTTCCACTTAACCAAAAGTTATCTCTTTGATTTTAAAACTTATGAGAAGCCTTTCCCTAGTCTGTTATTATCTTACCTGCCATGTTTCCAACCTAAGATACTGCCAATGACTCCTTTGCACCAAGTAACCCTTTACAGAATAGAATATGAGCTATGTCTTTAATAGCTTTTATTTTTTAACTATTTGAGATACTTTGAAATCTCTCTTTCCTCCATAACATTGATAACCACCTGACATCACACTATTTCTAATATGTATGTCTACAGAAAGAAACTTGTATGAAAATGGACTCTTGTGTTCTATTTGAGATTACATTAAAGCTATAGGTCGATGCAGAGGGGCAGAGGTCAGGTCACTGGGTCCCTCATCTATTTACACTATTAGCTGTTCTTTAGTTTTTCTCAGCCATCTTGCACAGCTTTCAGCAGGACTTCCATAACCTTGCTAGATCCATTCCGGGAAAGCTCACGCCACTGTTGTAAATGATAATTTAAAATATGCTCCTGTCAGAATTCGGTCCAAGAGTAGAGTCATGTGAGGAGAATTCCCAGCGCTTGAGAGAAAGACTCCAGGAAACCGAGAATCCTGTGACCCAAACTTCTTCACAAACACGAACGTGTTCTTCGATTATGCTTTCGTGCCCCTCCCAGGTATAGCGGATAGGAGTTATTTCACTTCAGATTACATTACATCTGGCTACTGTTGCTTGTTTACATGCCTCTATGGGAAAATGTGGCTTTGCTATAAAAGGCTGGATCACCATGTGCAGCCTGTCCTTGCTGTTGTATACTTTACTCACATGACTCTTTTTAACCCTTGGAGTACAAATTGTCTGATGCTCTGAATAAAGTTGGCTATGCATGAGACTTTAGTCCACCTCGTTTTGAGGCTCCAGTCTCCGGGTCCCACCCCGGTTGTGGAGCAGTAAACACGTCCTGGCTACGTTTTTTTTTTTTCTATTATATCCAAAAATCGTCTTTGTTCATACACCCTGTACTCTGTGGCCCTGCTGAATTTACTAATTCTACCAAGGATTTTTAAGATTGCGATGATGTAGATTTTGAATTGCTAGGTTGGTGATCACGCTATCTAAGAATGTGGCTTTGGTCTGTACACCCTTTACTGTTTTGCCTTATTTGGGAACTAGAATATCTAACACAGCATTTTTGAAGTGGTAAAAATGTGCATCCCCTATTTTGCTATTAAAGCGAAATCCATCTCTGAATATAGAGACAGGGTGTTTCATTTACCTCAGCCCATCCTTGTCTCCCTGGACTCAGCCCTAGTTGATCTGTCCATGCTCACCTCAACTTCCCCTCACAGCCCTTCCTACAGGAACTCGAATTGCAAGCTGGCCAAGTGGTCACTGTCCTTTGTTGCCTTACGTTCAACGTCTTCAAATACTTCCCATATTCTGTTGGTGTATTTTTAGTACCATTCAAATCACCGCAGTGAGAAGGAACATCAGAAGGGCTGCCATGTTCTTTATAGGATCAGTAAGTATTCAGCCAGTCACTGGAGACTCTATAGTTTCAGCAATAGTTTTTGTGTGTGTGTGTGTGTTTGTTTGTTTTTTTTTTAAGAAAAAAAAAGTTTGACCAGACAACCTGTCTTTGAGAGGATGCTTTATTGCTACTTTGCTGTAGCGTTGCAGTTAAATAATTACATCCTTTAGCCTGCCCCCTACTTCATACCATTTACTGTTTACTTTCCATATTTAGCACAAACGAGCCCCTGTCAGCTCTGTAGTTGTGGTTTTCTACTGTGTGGTACAGAATACTTTAGGGGTCTGTTATTACCTAGACTTTATCTAGACACGTGGCATGTGCTTCCATTTATTTTATCCCTTAGCCAAGTTTTAATATTCCTGCTCTTCTCTGCTTTGGGTTTGCTATGCAGGCTTAGTCAGCCTGGGACTCATTATGTAGCCCTGACTGGCCTTGAACTCAGAGATCTCACTGCCTCTGCCTCCTGAGTGCTGGAATTAAAGGTGTGTGCCACCGCAGTGGCATAGGTCAGATCTTAACTTCTTGCTACTTGTATGAAAACCATTCACTCTTATTTGTTTTACATCTGTCTGCTTAACTGTGTTATTGGTCCCAATTAATTTCTAGCTCTTCTTAGTTTTAAGACTTTTTAAATATTTTGTTGTTGTTTTGTTTGTTTGTTTGGTTGGTTGGTTGTTTTTTGAGACAGGATTTCTCTGTGTAGCCCTGGCATCCTGAAAGTCACTCTATAGACCAAGCTGGCCTCCAACTCAGTGATCTGCATGCTTATTCCTCCTGAGTTTAAAGGTGTGTGCTATTACCACCTGGCCAAACTTTTGAGTTGTTTTTATTAATATGTATGTATGTATGTATGTATGTATGCATGCATGTATGTGTTTTAATTTGTGTGAATGTGTATTTTAATTTATGCAGATGCATATTTATATATGACTATATGTATACAGATGCCAGAAGCAGGTATCAGAGCTTCTGGAGATACAGGTCCCAGCTATTCTGGTGAGATGCCCAGCTGGGCATGCATGTGCTCACAACCACTGAGCCAATCCTCCAGTCCTGTTTTCTGGCTTCTTAATCTGCTTCAGACTGAACATTGTGCCTGCCCCAAATTTATACTGAAACTATATTCTCACCTCCAAGACAGCATTGGGTGGTGGAGTCTTGGGAAAGTAATTAGGGCTCAGAGGTCATCAAGGTAGAGACTTCATGAATGTCCACAGTGTCCTTATGAATCACAAAAGCACTTGCTGTCCTCCCTCTACTCTGTACCAAATACAATGAGATCTGAATCCCTGCAGGGGACCCCAAGCAGCACCTCACCATGAGTTACCCAGATCCTGAACTTAATAATTTGAAAAGGCAGTAAACTCCATTTCTGCTACAAGCCTTTTGTCCTATGCCATCTCTGCTCTACTAGCCTGACCTAGGAGATCATCTTAAGACTCTTGACCAATAACAAGGAAGTTTCTGGTTTTCCATTCTTCATGTTTAATTTGCATTGCTGATTACCCCATCCTGGTAACCCCTAATCTGGAGGAAAGACAGTTGTGCTGTCACAAACCAGTCGGTGTGCCTAGTACTGAGTGCTAAGTGTGGTTGCATGCTCTGCAGCTTTAATCCCTTGCACTTGGCCTGGAAATGTTCCATGGAAAACTTCATGGGTCATTTATAGATATGAAATAACTATTATCATTATATATTGTTTATGATTGTAGTATTTTTATGACTATTGTGAGCCTCCTACCATGCCTAATGAATATAAATTACACTTCATCCTAGGTGAGCATGGACTCCAGTACAATCAATAGATTGAGGCAGCACAGAACTCCTTGGAGATCTCCTACCCATCTATTAGATAGGTTGGCATCTTTCTCCCTTATAGCCATCTTCAGCTCAGACGCACGAGTGTTCATCGTGGTCCCTCAAGAGTTAGAAGTTTGTGAATACCATGTCAACATATGCTTCTGTTACTATCACAGGAGGGAGCAGTAGGAGTCTCCACCACCAGACAAGGTCTTAACAGAGCCATATGTCACTTCTGGCAGAAACAACTGAATCAAATGTTAATGCCATAGGGGTACAGAATGCCAATCCATCAGAGGCCTGGAAGCTAACAATGAGGTGCTCTAAATACTTATGTGTGTGCCTTGGCCATCATTTTAGTGAAAATGTCTGTAGTAATAGGCACAGTCTTGTGTTTGTAGTTTTTTTTTTTTTTTGCAAAAAATCTTTATTATTATATCATGTACGTTTTCTTCTCATTACCATAAATTTTTAGTAGAGGGAATAATGAATCTCACCCATTAGTATCTATAGAAATAAGCACTCTTCACTGATTAATTAATTGCTTTTTATTAATGGGTTTTCCTCTATCACAGACAGAAAAGTTCATGAAATCACTGCTTACAATATTCTGCTACTTTGTTTACATGTTCTGCATTTGTGCTGTGGTACCTTTGATAAAGAAATAAAATTTTTATTCCTTGTTTACTTCTCCAATTTGAGTCTTCCACACCCAGAACAAGTCCTTCCCATCCCTGCTAAGTAAATGTGTATTAATCCTTTGAGTCTGCTTCAAGGTCAATTAGCCAAAAATCAACTAAAGAAAGCAAATTTTCCACAAAACAAAATTGTCATTTTTGGGGGGGGACTATTTATAAAGTTTACAACAATTTACATTGGATCAATAGTTTTAATAGCTTTTAAAGATTTTCGTAAATGTTTAGTTGACCAGTTTTCATAACACCTTTTTAAGGCATCTTGTTTCTGCCCAGCCTTGGGATGCCATAGCTAAAAGGACAGAGCTGACAGAGGGAAGATCTCTGAGGGGAGCGTGAAGAGGAGGGCCAGCATAGGGTGCTGATTCCAGAGAGAAAGAAGCCATGGCTGGTGGAAGCAGATACATTCATGAGATCTATATCCACAAAGAACATACTCTCAAATCTAATGATGTCTCACATACAGATTCTTTCCTGAAGCTAAAGCACCCCCCCATGTCTCCCTTCCTCTGCTCCCCAGATGCTCAATCCCATGTCTTCCCCTCTCTCTAGTCTCTTGTCTCCTGCAGGAGGTGTGCTAGGTGCTGACTGCTCCTTCCTCTGAGCTCCCCTCTGCTGCACTCAGAACAGGCACAAGGAGCTGGATCAGAAACAAAGCCACTGGTCCTTCAAGCACTATTATGACAAAGGGCAAGTGAAACCGGCACACAGAAACTGAACAATGACATGTATCCAGAAAACTCAGGGAAGTGGCTCTTCAGTGAGTTAGACTCTTGGTCTCCAAGACTTCACATATATGACTAGGCTTTTGAAAAGCTCTTCCCAAGTCTCAGCTGAGGTCCTGGCTTTGTCATCTGGAGTCCCAGATGAGACTTTTCACACCACCTCTGAATGACTGAGGAGGGACTGGGTGGTGGCACTCCATATTTCATAAAGGTCTCCATTTCTATGTGTTTCATTAGACAACTGCGAACATGAAATTTTCTTTATTATATAAATATATTTCTAAGGAAGAAATGTGACCTCATTCTGAGTTGGCACTGTTCACGGACCAGGTTGCTGCTCATGAAGGTTAAATAAAACCCAGCCTCTACTCAGAGTGCACAGTTCAGAACTGATAGGGTTCAGGTCTCAGGTGTGACACATATCTATCCTGCCCCCTGACTGTGTAGCTGTCATAGACTCAGAAGTGTTAGGTGCTTTCCAGTCATCAATATCACTAACTAAAAAGACACGTCCTAAGACAGCTACAGTCCACAGTTAACAGTAGAGACAGCAACTAAAAGTGCATAGCTGGATCAACAGCATGTGCTCGTCTCTTACCCTGCCCCTATGTTTGCCCCTTGTGATATCCACTGTACCAACTGACCTATCCTCCTGGCTCCACCTCCCTTGACGTCTTTAGATTAAGCATATGTGTTTTATATCACTGTGATACTTTGAACCAAGTGTGTTTGGGGTTCTTCTTCTCCCCCATACCCACCACTCCTCTTCTCTCCTCTTTCAAGTACTGTGTGCCCTCTTGCCCACCCCCTAGCCTTCCTCGTTACCTAATATTACCCTGTCCTGGTCTCCTTTCTAAGATTTTAGGCTTTATCCAATCTTCTTGATCCTTTTAGAGAGCTCTATAGTACATTTGGGTAGGGAAGATCTGAGAGGTATGGTTTTCCTCCCTGATTCACTTTAGGTCAGGCCCTCAAAATTTCTAACCATGTTCTCAACCACTTAAACCATAGCTACAGGATTTCAAACACTAAGAAAATCTCAGGGTGCTGGAGAGATGGCTCAGTGGTTAAGAGCATGGACTGCTCTTCCAAAGGTCCTGAGTTCAATTCCCAGCAACCACAAGGTGGCTTACAGCCATCTGTAATGGGATCTGATGCCCTCTTCTGGTGTGTCAGAAGATAGCTACAGTGTACTCCTATAAATAAAATAAGTCTTTTTAAGAAAAAAAGAAAGAAAATCTCAGGTCAAAACGTCAACCTTCTCTCTCTACAATTAAAAGAAAATGTTTTCTATCTACACATATCCCAAGAAAATTTTAAATTAAAACGTTTTGGAAGAAATATTTTCCATTTGAGAGGTGGTGGAAAGTCCAACTTGGTTCTGCTTTGGGGCATTAGTTTGATATAAAACTGATCCTTCCATAGACTATTCAGTAATTTCTCCACCATTAAAATACCTCAGCCAGACATGTTCTCTTTGAAATTAATTCCAATTTCTTAACATTAAAAGGTGATGACTGGAAGGAGCTTAATTTCATGCTTGTGTCTCTGTGGCTTGGAATAGCATTATTAATGTTTTTATACTGGCTAAATATATGAGTTAAGTCACTACGCATGGTAGACATATGGTACCATGTTTATCTTAGCTATGCCCAATACAAGAAAAAACATCAAGCACAATTCATAAATCTAATTTTGTTCCTCTATCCACTATATTTTTACAAGTGAAATTTCTACTAGTAATGCTCACCAGCTAATATGAACTATGGAAATACATTGTACACTATAAAATATGTTAGAAATTAGACTGTATTAAAAATAGCCAATTGTGATTACAGTCAGTGATAGGCCTTGTATCCTGAGCTTGGGGCAGAGGAGTGAATGAGCCAAGTCCAGCCTTAACATGGTCAACTTAGGATACCACTGTTCTGCCAGAGTCATGATGGGAGGTGTTATGGAGATGAAGTTGGTTGCCTTCTTCAGTGTTGTAGCTTAAATATGGAATGCCCCATAGGCTTGTGCGCTTGAACACATGTTCACAGCTAGTGGGACCATTTCAGAAAAGTATGGAACCTTCAGGAGGTGGGACCGTACTACAAGAAGTAGCTCACTGCAGGTGGGCCTTGAGGCTTACAGCAAGACCCTACCTACCTCTGCTTGGATGCAGTGTGACCAGCCAGCCAGCCTCCTTGCTTCTGCCGCCATGACTTCCCTGATTCCTATAATGTCTGCTTCTATGTGATGCTCTGGACCCCTCTGGAAAGGTAATCTAGAAACAACCCTTTTCTGTGTAAGTTGCTTTTGTTTGCTTATATCATGGCAACAGCAAGAAAAGATACCCAATGTCCATCCCAACTCCCTCCCTGTGCTGTTGGGCTGAAAACCTAGTTATCCGTGAAGAACCATGGTGAGGAGCAATGTGAAGGGAAGGGACATGCTTTGCTCCAAGTGTTTGGGAACTTGGTATTTCATTGGCCTTTGCCTCTCGTCTCTGCTCCCACCCTCCTGTGCAGGAGAAAGGGACCTTGTCCTATTCCTGTCTTTTCCAAGTATCTTTCTCAGCTGTTTCTCAGGGACAACCTGCTGGTAGGAAGGTGTCAGAGACTAGAGAGGAGGAGAGTTTCCCTTCTGTAAGTGGATTGACACACACAGCAGCAGAGAGTGAGTGGGAAACACAGAACATCCATTGTTCAGTCACCATGGTTTAGACAGAAGACATGAGAGCAAGGGCCACACACATCATGGTCCTGGACAATAGTGACAGCAGCTGACAAGCAGGTCTCTGGGACCCTGTGACACCTGTGAGAGCACTTACCGCCAACTTCCTGTTATGATCTCAGTGAGTTCCAGCTGCCTCAGGGACACAACAAGGGTGGGCTCTAAGTAGCAAGCATCTTGATTTCTGCCTCTTCAATGCTCACAGAATCATGACTTCTGGGCATGACTATTCTAGATGAACCCATCTGACCTGTTTTTGCTCCTCTAATCCTCTCAACAGCTTGACACCAGTTTTCAGCAAGATGCCACCTCTATTGGTTCTGGATGGGATTCAACACTGTTAACACTACTGAAAAGCCACAGACACAGTGGTGCCTAAGGAACTATGGTGTCAACGGGAACCGATCTGCTATGCTAAAAAATAAGATTACACATTACAAATACACTGTGTCTGCAGAGAGGAGACTAAGAATCCGTGTGCTGGAGGAATGTTATCAGTGGTTCTCTCTGGTCAAGACTGCAGGGGAAGGTTAGGTGGTACCACCTCACAGATGTTAGAATCTGAATCCATTAAGGGTCTAC
Organism: Arvicanthis niloticus; assembly: GCF_011762505.2. NCBI lineage: Eukaryota > Metazoa > Chordata > Mammalia > Rodentia > Muridae > Arvicanthis > Arvicanthis niloticus. Next base: position 45,516 of record NW_023045994.1, on the reverse strand, counting down.
GAGCAGGCTCGTTCATATAGCTCCATCTGCAGTAAATCCTTGCAAACTGACTTGTATTTTATCTCAGGACCTAGTCTTCTTAGTTTGCTCTAAATTGGGGGGAGCAATAAAAGTACAGGCCCCTTAAAGGGCAGAATTTTAAATGTTACGGTGGCCAAGAATAATATTTTAGTTTACTCTGAAGCCAAGGGGCTGACAAGGGTCTGTGAATAAGCATGTAAATGTAAGCGGAGAGGGAAATGAGATATTTATTTTCACTAACTTTGTTGAGACAGGGTCTCATTTATCCCAGGCTGGCCTTGAATGCTCCATGCAGCCAAGGATAACCTTGAGCTTTTGTCCTTTTATGTGCACAGTGCTTGGATTACAGGCATGGGTCACCATTGCTGGTTTATGAAATGCTGGTTTATGCAGGGCCTTGTGCAGGTTAGCTCAGTGTTCTTCCCACTGAGCCGCCTCCTCAGCTCTATCTTCAGGAACTTCTGACATTCAGCCTTTCTTTGAATCCTTCATGTCAATTCAGATCACATTACAATGAACAGAGTAAGCTGATTGTGTCACCAATAGTAAACAGACATACACATCCTTTCACTGGTTGTTGCAAATATCTCTGAATGTAATGTATACTCATCGATACCTTGAAATCATTCTTATAATTAAGTTGCACACAGTGGGGGCTTTTCTAGCCTATGTACCTGTACAAGGTATCTTGGCTGTGATTCTCTAACTCCACATCCCAGAAGTGCTTTATCTCCAGTCAGTGAACTCTATTGCTCTCAGTAGGTGGTCTAGACACCTCCATTGCCTTCCAGTAAACAACTTATTTCCATCCTACAAGCTAAATATTTTAAGTAAGGATTCTTAACTCCAGATGAGCATGAAAGTTGGAAAACTGCAGAAGGTGTGTACAGCTATGCCAAATACATTTATATATGTACAACACACAAACACACACACACACACATATGCACATATATACATACACACACACACACACACACACACACACACACACACACACACACATATCTCAGATATGCAAAGAACACCCGAGGATTAGAATCCCACCTGCAGTGAGCAGCTACAGCTCCCTGATGCTAACAGATCTGAACCAGGCAGTACTGTAAGTCTAGTGCTTACACTCCCATGTGCTTCTTTCCCTCGTACCCCGGCTGGATCTAGAATTTCTCCACACCTTCCTTGAACACACAAACAATCCAAAACCAACTATAATTGGGCTGTTCTGATGCCTCAGCTGAAAGCACACTGGCTCTGCAATCCTGGTGGCCTGCTTCTGACCCCTGGGACATACTATGGAAAGAGGAAACTCTTTCCATTAAACTCTTAACATTGTCCTCTGATCTCCACACACGAGCTGTGGCATGCCTGCACCCATACTCACATATACTCATAATCTCAACAATAAAAATTTTAATTTAAAATAATAAAAACCACACACAATCTTGGAAACGAGGACTACTGAATCTCAGGAGGCATGGAAGGACACATGTCTGTCTGATGCTGGGGTTGAGCCAAAGCAAATCTGAGACACAGGAAAAGTTTCAACGGCAGCAGCAGCAGCAACAACAGAAGAGATCTGCAAGATGCATGAACTATTCAGTGTTTCCATTGAATTATGTATATATTTGAAATATGAAAATACTTGCACATATTTTGTCAAGTTAGAGCATCCCTGAAGACCCTGGGGTGCTTTTTTTTTTTTTTTTTTTTTTTTTTTTTTTTGCAGTACCACTGAGCTAGACATCATAAATACTGTGATCTACCATGATCTGCATAGTTCGTATCCGTTACAATGGCTCTCCTCAGCTTGACATAACACAACATTAACTCTGATTTTTGGACATCTGTGATAAACTAGTCAATACCATGAATCACTCTGACATCTGTAACGACTCTGGGATTACTACTTCTGCCCTGACCTCTTATAGTAAGGTGGACAACTACCCAGCTCTGTTTTCTGAGTACAATTTGCACTGAAAACAACATAGATCTTTTAAGACTATTGGGAACTTTTCTCTCCCAATTATATTCTCTTCTGCTGATCCTGGCCCAGCTTAATACAAAGGCATCTGCACTGGGTTTCTCAGATAGGCGTGGCTAAGTCCAACCTCCTAAAGTTTCCACAACCTCTCAAACACAACTATCAGCTGGAGGATAAGTGTTCAAATCTGCGTGTAACTGAAGGGGCATTTCATATTCAAATCATAGCAACTCCCAAAATAAATGGGAAAATCTGCCCATAAAATCATAAAGGTCAAATGATATCCCCACAACCATCACACTGACCCAGGCACGTCACTCTTGGTCTGACTTCAACAATTTTACTTACTCATTCATCCGGTTCCTACCATGTGCTCAGCACAGCTAGCTCCTAGGTGTTCTTGCTTTTTACTCCTTGTTACCATAGGCATGTGGTTAGAGAACTCAGAAAGGAGGTGGATGCTCCAGGAGTTGAATTCAAACTTTCAAATGCTTCCCTTTCCACAAGTTACACCCAACACTACCCAGAGATGAACCAAGAGAGCAGTGTGGAGGACTTAACGCCAACCGCAAAGCTAAAAGATACATTTCCTTTCAGTCCTGGACCGGAACTAACAATTGCATAAAGCTAACAAGGTAAGCCCGCAAGAATAGATACAATTAACTCTCCTTTCCTGGCCAAAGCTAACAGGCTAAAATGGGGTTTCAATCAGCACAAATGAGCTGGGGGCAGCTGGGGAAGGCTACGCTCCATTTCCCACAAAGCCTCATCTCTAATTATTGCAACAGCATCACCTGCCCTCACTCTCTTCCTCCGTCACCATGTTTTACCCACAATTCCTTGCCTCCCACTGCCTGAACAAGCTAGGACCTACCTTGAGGTCCTGGAACTCCTTCCTTCCTGTGGTTGGAATGACTGTCACATGTGTGTTGTCTTCTGCCCACTCAGGTTTATATAAAATTGTTCCCTCTTTAAATAAGTCATCCGTATCCTAGTTTGTCAGTTCTGTGGCTTATTCTGCCACAGTGATTGGTGCCATGAGAAGCTGCCTTGCTTGTCAGCATGTTCAGGGATTAGCCTTCCACATTGAAACAGAATTTCTGAGCTGACTGGTGAACACAGGTGCTGGAAGATGGCGGATCGCTCAGCACTGAGCAGGTGGATGTTGTTGGCAGCAGCCTGTCAAGGAATGCATCTTCATATGAACAAAAGCATCTGTAGCACACAGGATATGGCCATTTCCTGAACCATTCCTGCATGTCCTATGGGAGAACTCTAACCCAAATGTTTATAAATTGGATACCTTAAAAGAATACTATTAAAAGAAAGATAATAAATCCATCAGTTTATTAGTTCTCTACTGGTGAGTAGTAAACTGCCCTTCTCACAATATTTATTATGTCACAGGGAGGGAGAGTCAAGAATCTGAGAGAGGTTGGCTGTGTGGTTCTAGACCCCGGTCTGTGGGTCTCTCCCAAGGCAACAGGCATCTGAAAGGACCACAGAATCAGTTCTTCCAGGCAGCCTTGGCAAGAGGCCCCAGCTTCTCATTACAGGATCTCTCCATGGTGGCAGGCATTATGGGGTGCTCACAAAACATGGCGGTCGGTTTCCCTAGAGTGAATAACGAGAAGAGGGAGAGGGGTGTCCAGGAGAGAGAGGACTGTAGACTTCCATAGCCAGCTGGATTAGAAGTCAGAAGTCACACGCCCTCATTGCTGCTTTGTGCTATGGGCCCACAAGCTGGCCCAGGTACAGAATGGAAGAGGAACCACATTGGGTATGAAGAAGACAGTGCTCATTGTGACCTATCTTGGAGAGTGACCACCACAACTTGAAATCTGACCTTGCAATATGCCTATTGCCATTTAATTATTTTTTCCTCATTAACACATGCAGCTACCAGTGGTTTGCTTATTTCATGCTCCAAGAAATCCCATCGTGGGCGATATACAGATGCTGTTGGTGACATCACTGAGACACTTGAGGACCAAGGTCCTTCTTTTGCTCCTTGCCCCAGACAGCCTCAGAGCTTCCAGACATGCTGGAAAGAGACTGCAGTGCGGCATAAATGGCCTTCCCTCTGCTTATTCATGCAGTATTCATTTGTAAGAAATTCTGGGGAGACTGAATATTCGGCTAACGCAACACCTATAATAGAAAAAGACAAGGAGAAACAGCCCGGCCTGTTTATTAAGCTCAGAAAGCAGGTGTTGATGGGGCTAATGGTCTCTACTCCTGTTCCAGTTCAGACTGTGGATGGTAAAGAGAGCCTTAAATGTCATAGGTGCAAAAGAACACACCATTTACATGCATGTCCCTTGTACAAGCATCTCCCCAGCTTTGCATGCTACACATCTGGATTTACATCTGGAAAAAAATGTTTTTCTTCCCATTACTGAAAATTAAATATAGTAAACAAAACTAGTATTGTTGTGTGATTTTTTTCTCTTTATCTTTTCAGTTTGTACTTAATGTTTTCATTGATTTCCACTTCAGTCAGACATTTCACCAACCACATCTGCATATACCGCCTTTCTCCCTCTCCTACAGCCCTGTCTTATGCATGAATATCACTCCCTCTCCTACAGCCCTGCCTTATGAATGAATACCACTCCCTCTCCTACAGCCCTGCCTTATGAATGAATACCACTCCCTCTCCTACAGCCCTGCCTTATGCATGAATATCAAGAACATCACTCCCTCTCCTACAGCCCTGCCTTATGAATGAATACCACTCCCTCTCCTACAGCCCTGCCTTATGCATGAATATCAAGAACATCACTCCCTCTTCTACAGCCCTGCCTTATGAATGAATACCACTCCCTTTCCTACAGCCCTGCCATATGAATGAACATCACTCCCTCTCCTACAGTCCTGCCTTATGAATGAATACCACTCCCTTTCCTACAGCCCTGCCGTATGAATGAACATCACTCCCTCTCCTACAGCCCTGCCTTATGAATGAATATCAATCTCCCTCCTACAGTCCTGCCTTATGAATGAATATCACTCCCTCGACTTTTTTCATTGTTTTTGCTTGGTGGGCTTTGAGGGGGAGTGTTGTTTGATCTTTGAGATAGGGTCTCCTGTAGCCCAGGATGGCCTCCAACTTCCTGTGTTGCTGAGGATGGCCTTGGACTTCCCTATCCTTCTGCTCCTGCCTTCCACAAGCTAGTATTTCATGTCTCCCTGTTTCTTACACACACACACACACACACACACACACACACACACACAAACACACACACACACACAGTCTTTTCCTATTATTATTTTTCTTGGCTCAGAATTTGTTTTGTAAAAAATAGTACAAAAATAAAAGGGAGATAGGGCAAACTGATTAGCTATTGACCCTTTAGAACAAAGAAAATCTTGCTCTAAGAAACTTCCTAAGTTCTGTAAAAGGGATAGCCCCAAACAAAAGGCTGCATTCCGGAAACACTCTGAAATGCCAACATAGCATTTTTGTACACACACACACACACACACACACACACACACACACACAGTCTTTTCCTATTATTATTTTTCTTGGCTCAGAATTTGTTTTGTAAAAAATAGTACAAAAATAAAAGGGAGATAGGGCAAACTGATTAGCTATTGACCCTTTAGAACAAAGAAAATCTTGCTCTAAGAAACTTCCTAAGTTCTGTAAAAGGGATAGCCCCAAACAAAAAGCTGCATTCCGGAAACACTCTGAAATGCCAACATAGCATTTTTGTACAAAGAAGAAGAAAAAGAAAAAAAAAAAAAAAACCTTCAACTTTTATGCCAAAAATTGACTTTAAAATTGAAGCTGTTAAAAATACATGCTTAATTTAGTAGCTTTTAATCAACAGAGCCTTTCTTCATGGGTGGGGCTGCTAAGTGGTGAGCTGACTGTTGCTGCCGAGGAGTGTCCTGCCTCTGTAAAAGGCATGTTTCTTACTAAGAATAGATGTGTGGGCGATGGTTAATTGAAAAGCACTTGGCGTAATTGACATTCTGGTGAGGAAACAATTAAAGTCAAGGCCCTGCATGCTGGGTACACAGCCTACTTTAAGGCTTCAGCATTGTAACGCATGGCCTTACAAGGATTGTATTCAGATGAAAACAACTTACAATGTCTCTGATAAACACTCTTGAATAGATGCAGATGACTAAAATTCTACGTTGTGTGGACAGAAGGTCCTGTTATGGCTATCAGAAACAGAAAATTGTCCTTCAAAGTGAAGTCTCTCCTCTGATTCAGAGGAGACAATGGGAAAGTAAAAGAGAAAGCGATCACTTGCCATGATGTCACTTGTCAATCTCTTCACTTCCAGGGTTCATAGTTTCAAACATGGGTGTCCCTGAAGCTCCTGGTCCCTTATAAGTGAGGCAGACTCTGCTTCTCCCCCTCAGTAGACCACTCAGAGTACGAACCTTCTCCACTAGGGAAGCACGGTGGCAGCTGGTTAGGGCCTTGGAATCGAGGTGAGAAGCAGCTGATGGGCCATGTACTTCTCTAATCGCTCCTTAGTGCTATTTCCATTTATTTTCAAGTTAAAAAACAAAAGTTTCATAACTGTTAACAGCAAATGAAGTCCCAAGCTTTGGGAGAGCTAAACTTCACTGAGGAAGTGGAAATCCAGAGAGAAAGTCGGAGCTAACATCTCAGACCTTGAAAAATTGCTACACACGGAACACAAATAAACACATTTCAAAACAAACCCAACCCAAGATGGGACAAAATTCAAACAAGAAAAGTTTCGAGTATTACTTTGAGTTGGAATAAAAATATACTGAAGTGAATCTGTCTTTACTCCCTGATTTGTAGCAATTCACCAAAATAAAACGAAGTATAAACACAGCATGTCATGGGGGGAGGGGTGCTCAATGCTCTACAGCTAAGTCATATAGCCCATCAGTCTGAATTTCCTCCTGTAGTCCTGATGTCAGAAGAGCCAATTGATGAAGAACATTTCCAAAAGATAAAGCACAATAAATAAATGTAAAGCAATAATAGAAAAAAAAATCACCATTCTACTACTTCTTACTGAAATAATGGATTTGGGTAAAAATTAGCAGTGGCTGCTTAAAAGCATTAGGTACAAAAGTCTGACCTAATTATCTTAATGAGCCAGTCAGTCTGACATCACCTAAAACACATCCATTTTAACACTAATGGAAGCGACAACCAGATACCATAGTGCCCCTCATGGGATACACCAGGGACTAGAAGCACAGAAATACTTAGGAAGTATTTCTGAAAAAAATAAAAAATAAAAAAGTAAACCTGAATTCAATCAGGATTTTGGCCCTAACTACTAGTTTACAGGAAATAGAGATGAAGACACATACTAAAACAATGTCATAAGAATAAAATAACCAAGTTCAGACTGTGGGAAATTGTATATAGTGAATGATCCAGTAAAGGTCTTGAAAATAGAGGCAAGCATGATTACAGATGACAATTTTTTTTTCTACCAGGGCAGCATGTTAGGCCCTGATCTGAGCAAACCCATTTGTAAGGATATTCGGAACTTAGGCTAAATGACAGTGTGATGGTAATGACATCATTACAATCTGGATAACCCACGTATGGAAGACATGGAAACTCCATCAGAAGACTGACAACGTGAAGCAGTAATGTGCCTACAAGGTAAGATCATCCACAAACGTGAGCAACTGGGAGCAGCTGTGAGTCAGGAAGGAACACTATCTGCACAAAACCACAGATGCAGGCGACACTTTTACCAGTAGGTGGGCATACGCAGTTGGAGTGGAACTGAACAAGTATACTGGTAACATTTAAGGAACCCGAGTCTATACGTTCTCCCTTAATTGCCTCAAAACCTTTAAACATCAGGCTGGAGAGATGGTACAGCAGTTAAGGACACTTCCTGTTTTTGCAGAAGAGCCAAATTCCGTTTCTTGCGTCTGCGACTTTCTGTAACTCCAGCTCTAGGAGATCCAAGGGTATCGACAGGGACCTGCACTCATGTGCACATGCTACACACACACACACATGCACACACACACACAAACACACATGCACACACACACAAACACACATGCACGCATGCACATATACACACACACACACATGCACACACACACACACACAAACACGTGCACACATGCACACATACACACACACAAACACACATGCACACATGCACACATACACACATTCATATGGTTAAAAATAATAAAAATAAATCTTTAAAACATTATTAAATATTGAAATCTGTTTTGTGCACATTATAATTTATCTGTGCCAATTTATGAATATAATACTATAAGCAACATATTTATTTATTTATTTATTTATTTGTAAACATAACTTTACCTAGGAGTCTCAAAGTCATGTCCTGAGCATGGTTACAGAATCAGTGAATGACAGGAGTTGGAGAATCACAACTGGGTCCTTCCACATTTGATGAGCATGAAGCTGTTCATCTGTGGCCACTGGGACTAGGAAGTCACTGCAGCCATGTCGAGTTCTATATGGGAATGTAGCCTTTACCATTCCCTATGGCCCTGCCTCATTAGGCAGCATTTGCCCAAGGCTTGCTCCTAGCATAGCTATGCAGCCCATCACACACAAGGCTCCCATTAACACCAGCTCTATAGATTTGCTATGGGCCCTTACTGCCGGGGCCATTCCAACTGTTCAGTTTAAGTGTCTGTATGATCTTCTTGTCAGTCACAATCTAATTCTACCCAGAATCAAGCCTGTGAGAGAGAATTAACTCTCCCTACATATGTATCTTACAAAAGATATCATATCAAACCAACAGACTTTCTATATGTGGATATATGCTGTCAATCTTGCACATCTTCCTCAGCTAAGTACCACATTAATACCCATCATTTATTATTTGTGGATGGTGATGTGTTTATACAGTGTCCTCAATTATTCAGGCAGAGGTCAGAGGTCAATGTTGGATGTCATCCTTTATCACTCTCTATCATATTTTTGAGACAGGGTCTACTAGCTGGCCAGCAAGGCCCAGGAATCTGCCTATTTTTGCCTTCTAGGACCAAGGTTATAGTGCTGGCTTTTCTGTGAGTGCTGGTGATTCAAACTCAGGTCTTCAAACTTGCATAGTAATCAAGAATACTGAATATACAGTCTTTTCAGATTAATATAGATTGTGTGGAGAGAGAAAAGACAGGGCCGAGGCAGAAAGAGGCTGATAAGACAATGAATGGTTCCTTCTTCTGTGTGACTAGGTGAGTGGTACAGAAGTGCCATTGGAGTCCAGCCAGACTGGTAAAGAATGTAAAAGGATCATGCTTACTCTGTGTGTGTGTGTGTGTGTGTGTGTGTGTGTGTGTGTGTGTGTGGTGTGATGTGTGGTGTGTGTGTGTATATTGTGTGTGTGTGTGGTGGTGTGTGGGTATGTGTGTGTGTGTATTGTGTGTGTGTGTGTGTGGTGTGTGTATGGTGTGTGTATGGTGTGTGTGTGTGGTGTGGTGTGTGTGTGGTGTGTGTGTATGTGTGTTTGAGGGGATGGGAGGTTATGGTGGAATGAGAGAAAAGAAAAAACATATATATGTATATATACATACACATATTTATGTACACACACACACATACACAATACACACATACACCTCAATCTCAGCTTTAAAACCCTCTTTTGGGTCAAAGCTATGGATTGGTACCATACCTTCCCTAGGCATGTGAGAAGATGTCCACATACCTTCTACAGAAACCTGGAACATAAGAGGAAAGGCCAGCGAATGGATTCACACAATTAGGTAATGACTGTGAAAGACACTACTGTCAGGTGGAGTACGCAATCGCCTGGATAATCCCACCCACGGTGACTAGAGAACTGGGCCAGATTGCCTACCTATGTACAACCACATGAACTTTTTAAAGCCTGGTTTTACATTAAAATATATGTATTTTAAAATTTTGTGCCATGGTTTTCAAAATGTTTTAGGAGCTTTATCATAAGTCACAGGAAGAAGCCCTAACTATCTCCCCATGTTCATCATCAAGTCCAGCAATGTGCACACAACATGTTCCGAGGGTTTTCCCATTTCCTTATTCCTATTCAGTCTGATGGTACAGAAAATAAAGGAGTCACCACTCCCTCCTGTGGCTTATATTCCATATCTGTAATTGGAAATAAGATTTGCGTCAACAACCCTCCCGCTTTACCTTCACTCCCCCTATTTTCAGCATGAACAGCCATGGCAACTTCATGGGTATGGAGACAGCACAGAAGAGCTTGTTTAGTTAAAAGCCTTCTCATCAAAGCTTCTGTCTTTGAAAACTGCCCTTCCTTCTCATTGCTCAAAAGTATGGGGCAGTAGGACTGGTTTTCCTAATGCTGGGAGAAGAGTTATTTCATGGTAATTAGACATCCTGTTCCAAGCAGGGATAAAGAGTTTTGCAGCCATCCAGACTTCTTAAGGATCTTTAGGGTCACTCAACCATCCTGGTTTCTCCAAAGCCTCCCAGTATTGACATTGAAAACCCTCAATCCCAAGATACATCTCACTCCTAAGCAAGCCTGGATAGGTGGCCACTCTATCAGAACGAGAAAGCCCAAATCAACTATACAAATCCTTTCAAAAAGCAATAGAGCCACGGAAGCAAGAATAACTAAAGGAACTCATTTTCAGAGGTGATCTAAGGATTCTCAGCTGCGTTTTCCCAGAACGGTCACAGGCTAAAACTGTTGGCTTGGCCAGGCATGGAGCCACAGATGGGGCTCAGCACCCTGGCAAAAACTTTGGCGATCTCACATGGCTAGAGTTGGAGGCAGAGACAAAGCAAATGCATGGCTGGTTTATACTTCAACATATTTGTCAGGTTCAGAAGCTATGCAGGGTAGGAGACTAAAGAGCTAAGCAGAAAACCACAGAAAAGCAAAGCATAATTTCATACAGACTCACAGGACCACGGCGATGAAAGACAAAGACCTACAGAGAGTAGAGCCCTCCAGCAAATGGGAGGCAAGGGCTGGGAGTTTTGGAGGGAGTTGCCACTTTCCGAGGGTACAGCTATCAGTTCTCGACTTGACTACAAGCTGAGATACCAGGCTTGGCCCTTGGCACAGGCCACCTCTGGAGGGCAAAAGATATCAGAAACCAGCAGAGGCTTTGGTGGTTGGACTGGAATACTGGAAAGACTGAAGACAAACACAGCTCACGGTCTTGAAATACTGGTCTTGAACATACAAGATGTGTGCAGAAATCAAGACTGTCTGGGGAAACTGGCTAAAGTCTTAGCCTGGAAAGTTGTAAAAAAAACAAAAAAAAACCAAAAAAACAAAAAAGAACAGGGCAGAATTGCATGTGCCCTGTCAAAGCTGAAGGAAAGACAACTTGTTAGACATTCAGACCAAATCCCTAAAGAACACACCATTTGTATACAGTTAGCCAAGGATCATATGTGTTTAATGAAGACAACAATGCAGCTCCAAATATGGAACTGGATGTATAGTTTGTTAGGGATGCTATAACAAGGAAACTACTCAGTGCTGGCTGAGATTTATTTTATCAAAGTCCTCAAGCACAGGAATCTAGCATCACTCAGGCCTCATCAGAGAAGCCTCTGCCTACACAGATGGTAACCAACAGAGACCCACAAACGGAAAACATGCAGAGAGCAACAGACTTTGGGGCACTTACTATTAAATGGGATCTTATCAAACCTCTCAGGTTTTGGGGATCTCTGCAAGAGAGGAGGTGAAAACATTTTAAGAGTCAGAGGTAACAGGTGACTCCAGGAATACAGATTGTTCCAGACATAACAGGACTGAAGCACATCTGAACTGACACACACACACACACACACACACACACACACACACACACACACACAAAGTCTGCACATTTCAAATCAGACAAGGCCCCAGGACTGTGGTGGGAGAGTGAACATGAGGTCACACCCTGTAAACAGGTCACACTCCCAATCAAGTTGTCAGCAAGTGATCCCTGCTAAGAAAGGGGAAATCGGGTTCCTTGTCCTGGATATATCAACCACACTCCAGGGCAGGCCCCATACCCAGAAGTAGTTAATCAACACAAAATAAACTTAATAGACTTTTTGAACGGGTGTTTTGTTTAAGTTTGGTTTGTTGTGACAACTTTTTCTTCTTACTGGTTTTTGTTGTTGTTGTTTTGAGAAACAGAACGGAGAAAGTGAACCAGAACATGCAATTGGGTGGCTAGGGAGGTGGGAAGGGTCTAGGAAAAGTTGGGTAGGGGAAAAAATATGATCAAAATATAGTGTTTGAAAAATTAAAAAAAAAAAACCCAAACAATAAGAGCTAATGTCCGGTTTGGTCTCTCCTGGTCTTTCCTGTCATCTCACATAGGGATCCTTTGGGCTGAACATGTCTGGTCCTTCCTTTACTTCTCCTGAGTGGCCTGACATCTCCTCCTTCTACGGACAGATTGAATTAGGTTGTACTCCAATCTTTCTAACATCCTCATTTAACTTAGTTACTGTTTGATGGCCCAATCTCAATACAGTTACATCCCAAGACATTGGGGGTTAGGCCTCGACATATAAGGTGCCACACATCGTCTAATCCAATCATTGTGTTAAAATTATCAGTCCTTCTTTACACAATCTGCATAATACTGCCTCCCCAGACCCCCAAAGGGAGACCTGCCTCGCTGAAACTATGTCCTGTTTTAAAGGGTCAGGATAACATCTGTAGCTCTTATGACCTTTTAAAAACAAAAGTGAAATTTAAAACACTTGACAATATACAAGTGGAATCCAAAGAATGCAAATGGAACAGTTTATACTAAAGTTGACGTCTAAAACGTAGTTGTTGGGGGGGGGGGGCTATAATGCAGCAGTGAGTGTGCTGGACACAGACAGAAAGCCATTAGCCTGTCACTGTCATACTGGAGACACCTGTTTCCACCTCCTTGCTTTGGCTTTAGATGCCCTTTCTCTTATGTTCCTTTTTAAAAAGTGATTTTTACATTTAGTTATAGAAAATTTTTAAATTGTTAAAAAAGGGGGGCACCAAGTATACAGTTACAGCATTTCTAGTTAAATAGTTACACAATACATTTGTTCTATAAGAGACCACATACGTGAGTGTAGCCCACTAAGGTTATTTCACCTACTTATGTCAGTTGCCTTAGTTTGTGTAAGTCCACATATTTTGGGCAAATAAATAAATAAATAAAGTTGCAATGGTATATTCTTGTCACTAAGCTATATGATAGGAAACCTCAGATTTAATGTTTTTAATAGTAATTACCAGTAGCAACCTCATCAAGTAATAATATTTCTCCTATTGTTAACACCTACCAAAATAAAGTCAAAGTATAAATAAAGTGAGAAAAATATATTTTAAATATATCTTAAATTTTGAAGTTTTAAGCAAAACTTAAGAAAAATGAGTCATAACTAGTTATGGTAAATAAGCCCAAATTATTAAGTAATCTTTTGAGATCCAAGCAGCTTCTTCAGTAATATCAAAAAGGGAAATATGTGTAACACACATGATTTTTATTATTTTTTTACTTATTTTATGTACGTGGGTGTTTTGTTTAATGTGCATATGCACATCATGTCATACTTGTGCCCCAGAGACTAGGGGAGGTCATCAAATCAGCAGGAACTGGAGTTAACAGAGCTTGTGAACCACCTATGGGTGATGGTCACAGAATCCCAGTCCTCTGCAAGAGCATCCAGTGCTCTTAACCACTGAGCCATCTCTCCAGCCCCTGCCCCCACTAGGATTTTCATCCTTGAAAAAAGTAAAAGGAGATGGAAGAAAGGAAAGGGGGGAGAAAGGGGAGGAGGGAAGGAGAGAGGGGAGGAATGAAGGAAGTTTTATAGCAATAATTTCTGAACTGAAACATTTCCAACCTGGAGGAAATATCCTTAAGTCCAATTTGAAACATTCCATAGTAGTGGAAGACTATTAAGCTTTAGGAAGTAAACAACTCCCAAGTCTCAGGAACTCCCCCAAACTTGCAAGAATCACAAGCTCCCTGCCTCCCATCATGTTTATGTAAACAGTAGAGGGCTGGTAAGAGAAAAAGCTGACCTGTCCCATGGAAGCATGTTGTGCAGACTACAGGGTTCCTACTTGGGGCTGTCACTCACAATGGAGTAGGCTTTTCAGTGATGTGGCTGCCTTTAAGTCACTGTACTACTGAACAGAAATCTCATTAAACTCATTATTTGGTCAAACTGGACTTCAGTAGAATTATTTTTTTTGGTCTGTTATTGGTGCCTTATCTGGCCCAAAGAGGAGGAGAAAGAAAGGGGGAGTGGCAGCAGAGGTGAGGAAGTAGCACTTCTCAAGCCATGGATTCTACTTACTTTCAGGGCTCCCTCCCACAGCTGATTCAAACATCTTCACCCATAGCTATCAGATTAGAAAAGGTCTCATGAATCCTGAATCTCTCTTCTGAAAGCAAATGCTAACTAACCCTTTTGAAGAGGGTTAATTAGCCCTTGGTGATCTGGACACTGGTGATAGCAGCCCAGTCGGCATTTGATAACCCTAGGTGAAGGTAGTAGGACCCTCACAGAAGTGGTCTTGCGACCAACAGGCTATCACTTTAACAGTCACAGCAGATTTAACATCTGAGCCTTGGTCTGTGATCAAACATAGCCTTCCCCAGGACAGCCAGGAACCAGGAACCTGAAAACAAACTGAATCTCTGGCACAACAGGCTACTTTCACCTGGTGGCAACTGGAGCTCTGGTGGGAAGGATGGAAACCAAGGGGTTTGCCTGCCACTTTCCCTATGCATGTTCCGACATGAGTGAGTGTGGGTTCAGGAGGGGTATCCCTGAGGACACTCTTAGGGTTTGGTGGGCTTTCTCTTATTCCTCTCAGGTTAGACAGCTCTTTCCTGATTGGTTACATTTTTATACTTCATTTTTATACACACACCAGCCAATCACAACTCAATAGACTTACACAATAGGGCCTGTCCTTGTTAGGGTTTCTATTGCTACAATGAAACACCATGACCAAAGCAACTCAAAGGAGAAAGGGTGTATTTCAGCTTACCCTTAGAGGTACAGTTCATCACCAAGAGAAGACAGGACAGGAACTCAAACAGGGAAAAAACAGGGAGGCAGAAGCTGATAGAAGCCATGGACGGATGCTGCATACTGGCTTGCTCACCATGACTTGCTCAGCCTCAAGCCTCCACCTGCTTTCGTTTATTTTGTTGTTGTTTGTTTGTTTGTTTTTTGAGATTGGGGGTTACTCTGTGTAGCCTGGCTGTTCCGGAACTTGCTCTGTAAACCAGGGTGACTTTGACCTCAAGAGATCTGCCTGACTCTGCCTCCTGAGTGCTGGGATTAGAGGTATATGCCTCTACCACTCGGCTCTCAGCCTGCTTCCATATAGAACTTAGGACCACCAGCCCAGAGATGGCCCTACTCACAGTAGGCTGGGCCCTTCCACATCAATCACTAATTAAGAAAATGCCCTGTAGCTGGCTCTTAAGGAGGCATTTTTAAAAGCAAGTTTCCTTCCTCTCAGATAACTTCAGCTTGGGTCAAGCTGACATAAAACTAGGCAAGACAGGGCCAGCATCACTTTTCTACAAACCAGCTCTCATCCTGGCTCTGGGATGTTCTAGTAGTAAGACTACTTCTGAGAGCAGAGAGGCCCGAGATCTGCTGTTTTAGCAGCAAGCAGGGAGACTCAGTCTTCAAGATTTGTCAGAGTTAGAACAGCTGCTCTCTTGCTATGTTCCATGATGACCAGACCTCTGGAGTTGCTCCTGAAGCCCTGTGAGAGCTTAGAGTAGTCACACCTGGCAGCATGTCTCCCAGGAGCACAAGGCAGTAACTCTTGGCTTCTGTCAATTGAAACCCTGTTGCTACTTTCCCATTCAAATTTCTACTTCCGATTTGATTTTTAATCCCTGCAAATAAAACTCCTGGGTCCACTCTTGACTGTGCCCACTCCATTCTTGGAGGATAGTCAGAGGAAAAGCCCTGGAAGAACTGACTACCTCCTGGATAGAGGGGGCATACAGTTAATCATTTTCTCACACTGGAGTTTCCCCACTTTCTTGGCATCTCCATCCATCTACCTACTCTTCCATCCACTAGCCCTGTATGTGCTCCATGCTGTAGGCCAGGCTCCGTTACACACTGCCAGAGCAGTGAAGAGAGAAGTGTGGGAACAAATGGCCACACAGATCAGCAACTGTCAATCATAAAAGAATAGGAAGGTACCTGAGAGGAACGAAATTTCAGCAAGGCAAGCGTAGGGGAAGAAGCTTTTGGAGATGAGAGCAGGAAGGAAGGAGAAAGCTTGGCTCTCAAGGAAGACGGAAGCTGCTTCTGCTGTGAAGAAGAGGGTGTTTGGCAGCAGCAGACCATGCAGCCCTCAGGGATCATGCTGAGGACAGAGATTCAGAGGAATTTTCACAACTCCATTCCTTGCCCGCTACGTGCTTCTCCTCACAGTCCATCACCACAGGCACTTGCACTCTACTCTGACTCCTGGCGCAGCAAACCAGCTTTACCAGCCCCAGGCCTCACATCACCCTCACCCTCACTCTGGTAGCCGCCATCTTGATCTCAGGAAGCCTGCTCTTTCCCTCTTGTCTAAATTTACTTCAGCTCTGAAAATCACATCCCGGATCTTCCTTCTTAGACCACGGCCTCTCACTAACAACTCCCCAACTCCCTTCCACCTAAGCAGTCTTTGAGATTTTTATTTATCTGAGCAGAAAATTAACATAAAAATTATAAAATTGCTAAATTTGAAATAAACAAAACAAACAGGAAGTTGAGTAGTTTCCCCAGCCTACCAAGACATGCAGGCTTGTCCACATCCCTGAATCTCCAAACATCTGTCAAATTACATATGCAAGCAAAAATATTTTGTGTTCATTATGATCACAAATTTTGGGATATTTTTTAAAATTTTAAAAAAGAATAAATCCTAAGTCAGCAGGTAGATTTAAGTCATAACTGACCATGCTCACTTCTAAAGAAAGAAGACTTCATTTGTTGTGTGCCTTACTAGACCCGTTGATCTGAGAAAAATTTGAAGCTTCTCTAGTGACGTGTTTCCAATCTTTGTAGTTGAGAAAGAATGGCTGCTTATAACCAAAAAGGAGTGCAGACAGAAGAGTTTGTCACTAACTTGGCAGATGGCAATGTGGCTCACAGGCCCATGAGGACTGAGGTCCCCACACCTGTCAGCACTCAGTCTGCCTCTACTCAGCAGATGTGCTCCACAGGCTGCTGGCTGGTGTTGAACACACACAGCCATAAGCAGGAAACCTGAAGCTCGCTTGTGAGGCTTGGATGGCAGGCAGGCTGGAGAGCAACAGAAGAGAGGCCTACTTAAGTAGAAGCATGGGAAGACAGAGGAGGGCCCACGAACTGAAAATAGGACAGAATTACATAACTCAAAAGAGTAAGTACTTTCAAGAACTGAGAAACACAAGGTTTAGATTAAAAATTCAACATTCCAATCAAAAAGGGGAATTAATGTCTTCCAAAACTTTATTCGTGGTCAAGAAAATCAGATGGAAGACCATATAAGATGCCTAACAAGATCCTGTATTGACAAAAAGCCAAGTCCCATAGAGATCAGATCCAGAGAACCAAACTAGGAAGAGAGGAACACAGGAAGAAGTGATAATAACTGAACAGTAGAAGAAAACTTATGTAACTTAGTAAGTCGTGAGGCCCTGGATATTGATAAAGAAGAGAAAATCCCTCAGATCTACTATACTGGGGGTGGGGAGACAGCTGGTGGAGTGGAAAGCTAGAAAACAGTAACTGCTCAGGGACACTGGGTGCTGACTCTGGGGCCCACGGGTGCTGGGACCCAGGGCTTCACAGGGAAACATGAAGCAGAGAGACTGAAATTCCTGGGATCTGGCAAACTTCCATGGCTGGCTTATATCTAGATCATTGGTGGCAAAGACCCAACTACAGGGACGCTGTGTCTCTTCCTCCCACACTGGAGCTTAAACACTGCACAGACAGGTATGTAGAGGCTATGGGCTTAAGTTACTCTGGTGAAACTGCAGTTAAGGGCATAACCAGAAATTAATCATAAATAAGTATATCCTTGCTACAGAAGTCACTACCTTTATTTTTAAATGTCCATGAGGCTAGCAGAGGCCTCATGGAGAGCGATGTCTCCCAAACGCCGGCTGTGTGAGGAGGAGGATGAGTGGCTTGACTTCTAAGTCCTCCATTTTCTCAAAAGTGAAGCAAGTGCTTAATAGCTAAGAGCCACCCCATGCTCTCCTGTGCCTACGACAGGAAGCCCGTTCTGCATGCACAACCTGAATTCCGGAGCCTCAGACAAGCTCAAATGCCAATTTTAGAGTTTGGTTTCACACTGCAGCCATGGCTGTTAATTCCGCCATGTTTGTGTTTTTTTCATCTCTAAAACACACATGGGCAGCCGTCTCTTTCCACATCCATCACCTGAGTACCTAGTAGGGAGCAAAGCATTCCATAGGACCCACAACACCAACAGGAACAGCATGCATGTCTGCTTTTGGCCAGCAGAGAGTAGGGAGTGCTCAGGAGCAGTTCTTAAGGCCTTGGGAGAACCAACAAAGGAGTCAGATGGGGTAAATTGAAGAAAAAGGACAACTGTGGGGGGGGGGGGGGAACCAGTTTCTGACAGTCTATATTGTGTTACTTTAACTAAAACAGAAGCTGTATGAGGTAGAAAATGATTGACTCCAAGAATTAGCAGGCTAAATGTGGAGAGCTACAAGCTCAAGACCAGCCTGGGCTACACAGGGAGACCTGCTCACCTCTATGAATGACTCTACTACTGCTGCTAACATCGTCATCCTTATTATTGTATTTATTATTTGTGGTACTGAGGATTGAACCCAGAACTTACATGGTAGGCAAGAGATCTACTGCTGAGCTGTCTGTCCAGCCTGCCTGCCTTTCTTTTCTCTCCTCTCTTCTCTTTCCTTCTATTCTTTGAATTTTCAATCCTCCCGACTCAGCCTCCAGAGCAGTTAGAATACTAATAAAGCCAGCTTGAATAATTTTTTACGAGTGAGTCCTCCTTTAAGCAATACTCTCAAGTCACTGTCAGAGAGGAGGAGTGCCAACCACGTGATCCCTGGAAGCTATATCCACCCCCTTTCTAAGTACCTGACAGTAGCACTTGGTGGGTGAAACGACAGGAAACAACAGATCCTTGGTCTTTCTTTAACTTCATACTAACAATCATAAAGACTGTATCCCACGGGGACCAGGAGCCACAATCTTCCATCCTGATTGGCTGTGGTTTTCTGTTGTGATCTCCATCTGCTGCAAGGAGAGGTTTCCTTGCTGACAAGTGAAGACTGCACTTCTCTGTGGTAGAAGAACAATGTCTATAGGTGGTTGTCAGGAATTACGCTAGTTTAGTAAATTAGCAGTTGTAGATTCTCCGTGACTTCACTAGTACCAAGCAGTTAGGTGAGTTTATATTTATAAAACACTCATGCACCTCAGGCTTGGGAACACTGTGGAAGAGGGGCAGAAGTACTGTAAGAGCCAGGATGATGCAGAAGTTTGCTATGAGATTGTGTCTCCTAGAAATATCGGAGGCTGTACCCATCAGGTCCTCACCAACATGACTGCCCAAGCATATGCTGAACTAGGATGACGCCACTGGTCATGCCAAAGTGGACAGGGGAAAGTCCATGGGGCACAACTCTACCCAAAGGCAACTGAGGGAAGCTGGGAGCAGGAAACATGGTCTTTCCCAGGGAAAGGCACACCAACTAGATGTTCAGTGCCAAATGACAACCCTGACAGCATACATACAAGGAACATTATGTAGACTGAACACACACACACACAACATGACAACCCTGACAGCATACATACAAGGAACATTATGTAGACTGAACACACACACACACACACACACACACAACATGACAACCCTGACAGCATACATACAAGGAACATTATGTAGACTGAACACACACACACACAACATGACAACCCTGACAGCATACATACAAGGAACATTATGTAGACTGAACACACACACACAACATATTTAGGAACATACACACTTCTGTTTACTCATATACTCACATACACAGTAACTGTGTGTTATACACACAGTAACACACAGTAACAGTGTGTGTTATACACACAGTAACAATTGGTAAAAAGGAGAGACCACAAATTTGAAGGAGAGTAGAGAGAGCTTGGAGGGATGGAAAAAAGAAGAGAGAAATGTTGTAATTAAATTCTAATCTCTAAAATAAAATGAATAAAGGGCCTTATCCCAAAGCTGCTTTGTGTTGAGAATGCCTAGTTTCAACCATTCCATGTGATCTTCCTGGGAAGGGAGGAATAGCTTGTTCTCCTTGTGACCCTGCAGTTAACACCAAGGTTCTAGGGCGTCTGTAGTAATCATATCAGACAACCCCTACCACGAAATGGAAGCAGCAGCTCCAGCCTCACAGGACAGCCTGGATGCCTACAAATAGAGACAAGGGCTGCCAACATGTTTCCCTCTGTTACCATCACCTGGCACTGAAGAGCTGTGATCTAATATCTTATATTTAAAATCTCATATAAATGATGATGGAAACTCAACATATACTGGAAGTAATATTATGTACAGTGAGACACTGGCTATCTTTAAAGCTTATACTGTTATTAAAATTAAATTTCTGAATATTTTATTTATCTAGCATTACAATATAAAACAAGTAAATACATTATTTAAAGCCATGTATTTGGCTTATGATTGGCCTAGATTTGTTACAAATTTACTTTAATGATTCATAAGAATAATTCTGATTTTTGTATAAATAGGAAAAATACTTTAAAAATTAATATATATTTTTTAAAAAGCATGAAACCAGAGTTCAATGCAAATTATCTACCACAAAGGAATAGTAAGAGCTATTGTTTCTTAAAGTTCAGTTAGATAATAAATTATGTTTCAAGTATCTTCACATACAAATTCTAATACTGCTAACTATAAATCATAAAGTATAACCATCAGAGGAATTCAACAATTTATCTAAACATCATTACATAGGAAACTTGAAGAAACTGCAAGTAATTCTTAATGCTCTCATTTTGAGTCTCCGACTTCTCAAGACTGTGCTGGATTTCTTTCAAGCATATATCCTGATGCTGGGCTTTCTAAATGAAGAGAGAGACAGAGGATCAATATGGCATTCATGTGCAAGATAAAGATTTGTAAGTATATATGTAATAACTGAATATACCAGTTTTCCCAAAGAAATTTTAAATATCATCTTCCTTAGAACAGTATCTTCAGTGATTAAAGCATATATGATTAATCGTTCTACTTTGACAATTCACTGCAACTGTAACCCTGCCCTAAGTTATTAGATATAATGTGACTAGGATGGCTTTACAGCACCATGATTAGTTCCTGTTATGTTACCATGACAGATCTTCTTACTTCTTTTTGCCATTTTTTTTGACAAAATACCATGTATTATCCCATAAGACCTTAATTGTCCTAATCTTTATTTTTATAAACTTTTATTATAAAAAAAACCTTGCAAATAAAAATCCAAACAACCAAAATTAGCCAGACCCAAAGTGCAATAACCTGCTGTACCATTAGAATACACATTCAGAAAAGAAGGTGTTTTAAAAAACGGACAGAATTCCAGCTCTGATAACGTGAACATTTTCTCCTAAACTCTTTAAAACGTAAACGGAACTTAATTCATGTCCATTGAGGGAGAAGCTTTAATAACTTCATATAAATTTTGAACTATGGTTGTGTACAGATTTCTAGGTGGGCTGCTTACAGCAAATGCTTTAGATAAGACAGGTTTCCAGCTAAAACCCACACACTCCAAGAACAGAGGCCTTTTGAGTTTCTCATAGCAGATATTGACACCAGCACCTGAAACTGAGCAGTGCACAGCAGGAGATGCAGGGAATTGTGTGACAAAGGCCTAGACTGGACTGCACATGTCATAGAATGAATGGAGCTGAGCTTTATGGTGCATCACTTTGGAGAGAACAGTAGCTACACAATTACACACTGCAGGGCAGAATGTAAATGCAAATGAGCTTTGGGACAGTAAGGAAGGACACTGTGGCTTCAGTAGGGTTGCCATGGCTGTGGAGCTGTGAGGTCACCCTTCCAAGTGGGGCCTGCAGGGCCCACCATGTACTGAGGGAGACACTGGAGACAGTGGTGTGGCCAGGGTGAGGGTCAGGCTGTCTGAGCACTCAGCTCAGTCTGGCTCATGCATGTGCATGCACACGCTAAGTACTCACTGAACTGTCTGCCTGGAAGGCACCCAAGAAATCCATTTACTTCCAGCTATTTCTAAATTAGGCTCAGAATTCTAGATTGTTTACTCGCACAACGTTTATCAGGTTTAACATCAGATCTTAACCTAATTATTTTAGTAGCTTTAGCAAAGCACTAAACACAGAACAGAGAATTCAGCTCTGAGGCAGGGGCTGCAACTGCACAAAGAACATCACACATATTTTACAATGTCAGGGATCCTGATGGGGAGGCGTTTGTTTGCTTTTGTTTAGAAACCCAGAAAACTTATTAGACAATAAGAGTAAACAGTATAAGTCAAAATAATTTAACTTTTTAGCCCTTTAGATTTACAACTTGGAAATGAAAAAGGTGTTTTAGCAGAGTCTCTAACTCCTGGAAAAATAAAATACCAGCATTCTCTATGAAATTGTCAAGTAGTCAGTTATCAAGTAATTAAACACAACTAATGCCAGCTTCAAGAATATCTTATGCCAACAGACTATTGCATGAATATTCGGGAAAAAATAGAAGACATTAATTAAACACAGCCAACTTGATATTCTCATTTCATGTCTGAGTGGATCAAAGCATCCATCCCTCATGCAGTCTGCACAATGGTAAATATTAAAATCCTATCTTTCTAAGATATAATATTCATTAAACAAGGCACATATAAAAATATAGCTTATAACTCTTCAACTTGCATCTCTAAAACTTCAACTTGTATCTCTAAAAGATGAAAATTTAAGTAAATAAAATTTAAATAAAACATAAGTAGCTTCTGTGTGGAGTCTTTCCTGAGCAGCTGTTACAGACATGCTGTTCAGGGATCTGCCTGATGAGACTTGGAGGCCATGTGACTGAAGCTGCACAGAGCAGGGTGAGGAGAACTCTGTGTTGCATTTTGATTGTTTGTCACTCCTAATATTCACAGTAAAATGAAAGCCCTGACCCGCCTCCACTGTATGTTAAGAATGTCACTAAGATACATGGAATGCGCGTTAAATGCTCACTTTCACAACAAGCCACACGAATACTTACAGTGTTCATTTTGCCAAGAAGTTGGTTTTGTTCTTCATTTTTCTTTCTAAGCTCAGTTTCCAGATCTAATATTTTAATTTGTAAAGCCCTCTCTCTAGATGACATTTTCTCTACTTCTTCAGACACCTGTAATTTTCATTAAGAGATACAATAACTAAATGTGTTTTCCTTTAAATATATTTTAAAGCCCTGAAATAGTCATAGTATACTTTTTTTCCCAAGTAGATATTAGTGGGGTATGACAACTCCAATAGAAATTACAATGTACTTTATCTTGAATTGGGGATACAGCTCTGTAGGAGATTGATTTCCTAGCATGTGCAAGGCCTTGGTTCAATTTCAGTACTACAAAGGGAAAAATGAAGAGTTTAAATTGGAAAAGCACTTAAAATATTTGTGTATATAAGTATCATATGTATCTGGAAAATTCACTTGGGATGGACAGATGTGCATGCTTGCACTGTTTATAGTATTTATTTACATTCATTGTGGTATCTCTAACAGTGGTGGACCAAAGCTGGAGCTCACTGAACACAGACCACGTATCAGACAGACAGTGGAGGGCAGTGAACACACAGCACCTAGACAGATGCACAAGATTGGCACTTGCTTTGTCATTCACTCTCAGTGTAGCCTGAATGTGAGTTTTCTACATCTCTTGGTTGCCCATGTTACATTGGTTTGAAGCCACAAGCATGAGAGCAGAGGCAGAGGCTAGCCCAAGAACAAAGAGCTAAGCAGAAAGGACAGCTCCACCAGAACTATGTGGACTGGTTCTAAGCCATCTGAACCAATTCACAGACTTCTTCACGAATGCAGCAAGAAAGGATAGCAGTGAGCTCTAAAGCCAGGAAGGAAAGGGCGGGTCCCTGGGAAACATCCACAACCTCCATGTGGACAAGGGTGACAAAGCAGTGGTGGACCTTGTCACATGATCAGAAATGAGAGACATGGCCACATTCCACTGCTGCAGGACAGAGGAAAGGACAGACATCGTCTGGGGACTCTGACCACTTTGGAATAAAGGCTGAGAGCACCTGGCATTGTCAAGGTTTTATCCTAAACTCAAGGTAAAGTCCTCCAGAGGGCTAACCTTTCTGAGGTTAGTCAGGCTGAGAAGTCTGCAGCTGGTCTACAGCTGGCACCACTCCTTCTTACTTAACTTATTCAATTATGTGTCCCTTAAAATCAACTTAAGTTGGTTTCTCAGAGCAAAAATCAGAACCCTGGGAGGTATCGGAGCTTAGTCTTGACAGACCTGACCCTAAGGACTTTGAGGAATACAATAAATAAAAGAGAGTTAAGAGGAAAGATTTAAAATTGGGCTTAAGACATGTCAGGTTTGGCAGGTCAGGGTTAAGTGGAGATGCCAAATAGACTTCAGTGAGGTTAGCATGAGAGTCCTCAGGGTGGAGCTGGTTACTGAATTAGCCCAAAGAAATATTATAATTTATAATTATAAATTTTCTTATAATATTTCTTCATCCTACAAGAAATATTATAAGCCCCATTTTGTTGGTTAGGAAACTAAAGTTTAGAAAGGCAGCTTGCCCTGGGTGAGGGTACTTTGCATCAGAGCCAGTATTCAAATCAGCTGCTGGGACTCACCCTATGATCTTTCAAGATGAGATTTCAAGTTGTTTAATAAACTCATGTCCTCTTTGAGATCTTCTCATCATCCCTTTTCCCCTGGTTGAAATACCAGCTTTTTCTCCATGTCTACTACAGAACCTGCATGTAGGGTGACATCTCTACTACACTGAGTTCTCTAGAAGTCATGTCTAGCCTTTTCAACTTTGTCTGTGAAGAAGTATGGCAGTGACCACATGCCAAGAGGCTAGGTAAGCTGAATGCACGCTTAACAGATTTAACTGGAATATAATTCTTATATGCACTTATTTGTGCAACAAATATTTATCACAGAGTTGAGCTTTAGAGCTCACTGGATCCCAATCAAGACCAAAGCCTTCAGTTATTTATTTATTCAACTATACACACACATAAACACACACACATGCACACACAGAGGAGCACACACATGCGCGCATGAGCGCGAACACACACACACACACACACACACACACACGAGCACATGCGCACGGACGTGCACGCGCACACACATGCATGCTCCCCCCCCCCCCCCCACGCACACACATGCAGGTGTGTGGAGGGTCACACTCCCCAGGTCCTTTCCACCTCTGCCCATTCTTCCCCTGCCACATCAGCATGTGTCTGGAAAAGCCGTCCTGTCTCGGTAATATCTGTGTTTTGCTCTGAGGGAAAATTAAGTAAAGAACAAAAATGGAGCTGCTCCCTCTACCCTGTCATCAGCATACAAACAATAACTGCAGGCTTGGCAATGGGAAACGACTCTGGCAAACTAATTAAAAAGTTTCTAAATAAAGGCCATCTGTACCTTTTGTCTTCCTTCTTCCAAAGCAGCTTCCAGCTGCCTGGACAGTGCTGTGTATTCTGCAGCCTTCTCTTTCAGCTCCAGGTCACTGTGCTTGAGACACTCCTCTTGGTTGGCCAGCTTCTTCTCAAGCTCTTTATTCTCTGCATCCATCTGCTCTAATTTCCTTTATATCACATACACACACACACATATATATATACATATACATCACATATTATACATATACATATATATATATACATACCACACATATACATATTATACACACATATATATACATATACACATACCACACATATACATATTACACACATATATACACATATACATATCACATACACAAATATACCTATGTTAAACATAGATAGATTACAATGAATGATGTTACAGTGACTGTAACATCAGTTTTAAGTCAACTTGACACTTACTCTTTAAGGTTCTCACACTTTAACTGAATGAGATGATTTTCCTCCTCAAGAGAAAGCTTGGTCAGAAGGCTTTGGTTTCCATCAACCTAAGTGGAATTTTAAAAAAAGAAAAAGACAGATTTTTTCAGTTATTGTCTTCATCAACTTCCAAGGAAATTACGTATTTTATTTAGAAGTGTAAGAAACAAGAAGACATCAAGCCATGTTTACAATGCTAATACACAAGTTCTCCAAATCCTCACAGAGTTTTAAAAGATGAGGTTGTTTGTGTTACAAAATGAAGTACATTTCTGGGTGATGGTAATTAAGATATCCTGAACAATGTTATAATGAAAAGAGACTTTAGCTTCTCAGGAGCTGGGATGTGACTCAGTTAGCAGCCCATTCCCAGCATGTACAAACCCTGCACTGCAGAAAGCCTGTCCTGCAATCCCAGTCAGGAAACAGAGGAAAGAGGACCAGAAATTCAAGTCCATCCTCAGACCGAGTGAGAAACACTGCCTCCAAAATAAAAGTCAAACAAGAACAAAACAAAAGCTTAAAAACTATGTATGTGAAAAATTTAAACATTGTTCATTAGTTAATTTGTTATGCTTCTCATGTTAATTGATGTTTCTCATATCAGTAATGTTCCACTTAAAATACTGATAGATAACTACCCGTGACAATGCTAACTGAGTACAAGTCAAATAAGTCAAAGACAACGTTGCTGAGGTCAGAACAGACTATTCTTCCCACTGCTTCACAGTCTGATTTAAAGACTTTAATAGTAATAAGAATATTTCTCTTCAGGCCTGGGGAGACGCTCAGCAGTCACCAGCATTGGTTTCTCTTCCAAAGGACCCAGTTATAGTCCTACATGGTAGCTCACAACCATCCCATAACTCCAGTCCCAGAGACTGATGCCCTCTTCTGGCCAATTTGGGCACTACATGCATGTGGAGCACAGAAATGCAGACAAAACACACATATACATAGAATAAAAAATAATTTTTTTTCATTAAAGTAGTAAATTTTTTCTAGTAGAATTTCTTCTTGGAAATTTGCTTTGTGTTTTTAAAAGCTAAATAAGTTTCTTTTGAAAGCCACAGAGTGAATTCTTCCTGGAAATGTCTGGCTCCCAGACTAAGACATGCTTCTTTAAGAAAACATGAAGTAACCCTAGTGTTCTCTTTGTGATACACACTGAGGAAGGAGGGAGATGTGCGGTGATGAGGACACACACAATCCCTACTCTGATGGATTGATAGGTATTAAGTAAAAGGATAAAATCACCCCATTAAGTGTGATGCAAAATTCTGATTAAAATGTGTTCTAATTTTTGCAAGGCAAACTATTATTTTTCTTATGCTGATATCAAGAAACAGACAGGAAGGCCAGCTTTGCCCCTCCTCTCATTACATCCCCACACTATGTCCTCTAAGTGCATATAAACCATCCATATAAGCTATCTCTACGGTCAGTGTCACCAGGAAATACTACAGATAAAGAGTAGGGAATCTGCATAGAAATACAGCATCAATGATTTAGACGGAATAAAATGTGTAACCAGCACGCGCGCCCTCAACTGCTGACATGATGTTGTCAAATGTTTCTTTAACACATCTTCCAGACTCAGAGCGATGGACACCTGGCCCTGAAGCTCCCTAACGGTGAGCGCCTGCTCTGCACACTTCTCCTTGTAGCGCTGCAGATTCTCCTGACATTCCTGAAGTCTCTGTTCGGCTGACGTGAAGGAGTTGCGGGCTCGCTCTACCTGCTTCAGATGAGACTCCACCTGGCCTCTCATCTGAGGTGTGGCATTAGGGGAAATAAATGCAAGGTCATATATTTGGCAGGAATGTTCTTACTATCTAAGACTAGACATGCTTGCTATTAATAAGAGCCTTACAAATGTTCGTCTGATGAGAAACAACATAGACTTGAAATGGCAGCTTCTTAAATCTGCTAAAACAGGTGAGAGACAGCTCTAGGAACAGCCCCTGCCTTATTTGCTGGCCTGATGGCCGGCTCAGGCTGACCCTGTCTTGACAGCAGTGCCTCCTTCTTAATTCCCGGTCTCGAAATGGGCCAGCAATGCAGCAATAGCAGCCATGGACTCTGCACCTAACCACAAATGCTCTTGACCTCTCGGCCAGGAATCAGTATCCTATGACTCTCATTTTTTTCCTTACCAAAACAATGTGAAATCCAAAAGAGAATGTGGCTCCATCTAAAAACTTAAAACTATTCACAAAAACAACATCACCTGCCAATGCTGGCTCTCCTTGTTCTGTCGCAATGGGAATAAATAAAAGGATGGAGTTTGCAAGATACCATTTTTTTTCCAAAATGCATTTACCAGAGAATATTTTACTTTGCAATTCTTTTAGATACTAAAGATATAAAAATAGAAAGAGAGAGACACACTAGTTTGCATTTTATTGCTGGTAGACCTCAGTGATAATAATTGGGCCTTTTAAATTTTAAACTCATAACAAAATATGAGGCATTTATGCTGTTTCTCAAATATGAATAAAAAAGTGAAAAGATGTTCACACAAATAACATTTCAAGCATGGGAGAACATCGTATCTTCAAGGAGAAAAGAATAAACTCCCGCAGAGCCTGGAAAGAGCCAGCCCTAGGCGTGCACTTGGGGGATGACTGACAAGTAGTGCACTAGCTGGGGTCACGGCCAGAGTCACATGGAAGCACACGTAGAAAACACTTCATCACTTCAATTTCAAACTCACCGTCTCTAACTTTTTGTTTTTTTTAATTATTATTATGTTATTTTCATGTAGTAAATTTTTACATCTGCTTTTCACCGTTTCAGCTGCTTCTTGCAACTTTTGTACCTAAAAACAAAAACCACAGACTATAAAGTACCACATATGATTCGAAGTGTAATGTGTATTTGCATTTATTTCACTTTGAATTTGTAGTTCTTTGCCCACACTCTCGGCATGTTCATGCACCATTATTCCAGACACTATTTCTTAGTGTTCAGCTACAGCTCATCCCTCCACTGTTGGCCTGTCTTCTCCAACCGATGCTCTCATACTTTACCTGAGCTGAAGACTACATCGGTCTTCACTTCCAGGTCACTGCTACTTTAAGAAAGTAGTCTCTCATTTCACCTAACACCTGTCATAACAGCTAACATCAGTTAAACAAGTGGCAGCTCATGCTGGTGAGGATGTGGAGCAAGGGGAACACCCCTAGATTGCTGGTGGGAGGGCAAACTTGCACGTCTCTGTGAGTAAGTGTGGTACTTCCTGAGGAAGATAGACACCCAGCTACCTCACCACCCAGTTATATCCCTCTTGGGCATACACCCAAAGGACGCTCTGTCCTACCACAGAGATGCTTGCTCAGCCCCCACTGCTCTCCTCACTGGAAACAACCTAGACATCAACAGAAGAACATAAAGGAACGGTGGTGCGTTTACATGATATAGTATTACTCACAACTAAAAACGTGAAATCATGAAATGTGCAAAGGGTGGGACTAAAAAAAAAATCATCCTGAGTAAGGTAACCCAGACACACACAAAAAAAGTATGATAACTATTGCTTGCATGTGGATGTTAGCTGTTACGTTAATGATCATGAAGCTACACTCCATAGAACCAAAGACGTCAGGTAGAGAGTAAGAGGGGAACAAATCAATCTCATTAGGAAAAGGAAACAGAATAGATATTTATGGGTGGGGGTGAGAGCCGACACAGGGAGATCAAGGGTGGGGAGAAGAGGGCAACACGGAGGGAATACAGGGGAGGCAGCTAAAATTACAGGCCGTCTGAGGGGCAGTATGGAAGCGTACGTAATACAGGAGAGGCTTCCTAAAGCACAAACACATATGAAGGCAAACTTAATGAAAACTCCAAATAACGGAGGAGACAAAGCCCCAATCGGCCATCTCTTGTCACCAAAGCTTCCAGCACAAGAATTGGGTTACATCTAATTGAGTTACTGGCCAAAGGGGTCCCATGGGAATCTCCAAATAACTCAGGCTATTGCCAAAACAACACATCACAAACTGACAGCAAGGGCTCGTTGCTGAAGACAACACCTACACAACCCATTGAACAAGGAGGGTTGAGCTGGAGCCTAAACAGAGCCTTCACCTATATGTTCCAGAGTTTCTAGAACAGGAGGGTACTCTGCATAGTATCAAAAGAGAAACATAAACACCAGCCAGCCACAGACCCTCTGACCTACAGTGGTATTCGACCCGCAGGATACACTAGGGCAGCGGTTCTCAACCTATGGGCTGGGACTCCTTTGGCAAACCTCTAACTCCAAAAATGTTAATTCATTATATAATGTTAAGCAATATAATTCATAACAGTAACAACATAATAGTCATGACGTAGCAATGTAGATAATTTTGTGGTTGGGGCCATTGTAACATGAGGAACTGTATTAAAGAGGCATAGCATGAGGAAGGTTGAGAACCACTGTACTGTGGTGGCAAAAGGCTGGTGGAAGTGAGCAATGAATATCTGATCTGACTTAAGACCTACTCCATGATATGGAACCATATTTAACAACGCTTGGTGACCAAGAGCCAGATACTGGATGTCCAAAGACTTATAACAAAACCAAATACTACTGTTCTACACAAACAAAAAATTAGCATTAAAAATGACTCCTGCCGGGCAATGGTGGCGCACACCTTTAATCCCAGCACTTGGGAGGCAGAGGCAGGAGGATTTCTGAGTTCGAGGCCAGCCTGGTCTACCAAGTGAGTTCCAGGACAGCCAAGGCTATACAGAGAAACCCTGTCTCAAACAAAAACAAAAACAAAAACAAAAACAAAAACAAAAACAAACAAACAAACAAAAAGACTCCTAATGGCATTCTGCTATATCCATAGATCGATCAGCACTTTGCTCAGCTATCATTAGAGAAGCTTCCTCCTGCAGCAGAGACGGGAACAAACGCAGAGACGCACAGCCAAACATTATGAGGAGAGTGAGAGACCTTGGAATGGTCAGCCATAAACATGATGTTTTCATCAAATGTGTTCCTGCAGAGCCTAGGAAAGCCCACAAAATAGGAGGCAAAAAGAGTGTAAGATCCAGAGGGAATGAGGTCACCAAGAAAACAAGGCCATCTAAATCAACATGAGCAAAGATCACGGACTGAAGCCACACGCACAGATCTGTATCAGGTCCTTTGCGTATTATTATGGCTTCCAGTTTAATGTTTTGATGGGATTCCTGAGAGTATGAACTAGTGGGTCTCTGGTTCTTGTGCCTTCTATTGAGCTCTTTTCCTTCTTTTTAATTGTTTTGACCAATTCTGATTTGTTAGTTTTTGTTTTATTTTATTATATTTTAATATGTTTTATTATTAACCCTTAGAAGCCTGTTTTTTTTCTAATGGGAGAGACAGAAAGGGAGTGAATCTGGGTTGGAGGGCAAGTGGGCAGGAACCAGTAGGAGTAGAGGGAGAAAAATATCATCAGGATATATTATATTAAAAAAAAATCTATTTTTAGTAAATAGGGGTTGGGACTAACTCTCATTTCAATAATTTTCTGCACCAAACCAAAACTCATTCTAATAACATGGGTGAACTGTATACACTGTCTGGCAGCTACAACATAGTATACTCAGATAAGACATTCTTGCTGAGGCCTTAAACCCAAACCAGCAGGCGGGACACAGACAGTGTTCTAGGCAATTCCAACTGTGTCTTCTCACCAAGCCTCATACGTTTCTTTCCACTTATTTCATGTGAATAAATTTGAATTATACATTATTTATTGGGAAAAGAGGAATGCTGTGATTAGTGGCCCTAGATGGTAGTCATTATTTAAAATCAATGCCATTAAACATACTAACAAGTTTCTCATTATGCCTATGCAATCAATTTTAAATTTCCTCTTAGGAATATCTATAATGTTTTCATAAGTAGAGTTAGCATATGGAATTGGCAAGACAACCTCATGAAGGCATATGGGGTCTTAAGAAATGGTTGGCATCCTTGACACTGTATTATATCACAGATATTTGCCCCACCACTTCAGTTCTGATGACCTGAGTCTCAGTCATCCACAGATTTTAACAAACATTAAAACAGATCCAAGTCACCTGAGTTTTGTATCCTTCAACGAGGGTTTTCTGTCGTTTTTCTACTTCTTGCAGTTCTACAAGTTCATTTTCAACAGAAGCAACTTCATCCTTCAAGGCATCAAGTGTACTCTAGAAAGAAATATGTGACTGATGGGGTTTCTAGCCATCAAAACATTGCAGTCCTGGCTGAAGAATTATTAAAGCATAACTCATCCATTAACAGCAATGAAGTAATCATTTGATGGCATATAATTGCCATCTAAAATTAATTACTAATACTCATGAATAAATTTAATCAGTACATGGGACAGGATTTTTTTTATTACTGACAAATAAAAAGAGAGCTGAAAACAAGTTGTATTCTAAAGAAGAATCAATAATGTTGGCATGTCAAGTTTTCTACATTCATTTAACACTTCTCAATCTCCACTGAAAGTTTAACAGTTGAAGGGGATATGACAAAATTAACTCAAAACTCAGATGATAGCAGGACAAAGTGGTCCAGGACTGTAAGCCCCATGCTTACGGAGCAGAAACAGGGAAATGGTTGCAAGGTTAGGTCAGCTGGGGCTACTTAATAAAACCCAGTATCAAAGCAAAACCTCATTTGAAAGAATCAATACAAAGACCAAATAATATATAGATGACACTAAGTAAACAATAACCATACCTACTAGATACTTAAATGTATAAAGAAGTAAGTTGTCAAGATACTATGAACATAGAAGACAGCAGAAAAGAAAAATACACAGAAATGTAAAATATGGTCAACTTCAGGTTTTAAACCACTAGGGAAAACACAGTTATGTTATTTTTAGAACAGCACAAAGAGTTACAAGAATAGTCTCCTAGGGCATATACCAGTTAGCCTTCCACAGTGTCATAGATGCTAGCAGAAGGCACAGACAGGGCCAGAAGCAGAGGACATTACTACTCACAGCAGTAGCAGCAAAACCATAGGCATTGTGTCAATTTCCTGAGGTGCATGTCCAATAGGGTAAGACAAAGGATGTGATGACAGCTACAGATGGGTTGGGATGTATTAGAAAAAGGCAAAGCTGAGTTTTAAAAATCAAGTATCTCATAATAGACAGAGAGCATATCTGTTCTTTGCATGAAAGAAAACTATAGGCATTTTCTAAAGATGTTGCCCTCATTAGCCTTAACTCTCAACACAGTCTTCAGACAACTGAGGAACTGCCTAGTTCAAGCTAGCCTATGCAGCCACCTTCGAGGGATTGTCATGGTTGGTTGATGAAGGAGGGTGAGGCCAGGCCCATACTGCAGGCAGCACATCCCCAGGCAAGTGGTCCTGGGAGGTATTTAAGCAAAAAAAAGAAAGAAAGAAAAAAGAAAGAAAGGAAGGAAGGAAGGAAGGAAGGAAGGAAGGAAGGAAGGAAGGAAGGAAGGGAGGAAGGAAGGAAAGGAGAGAGAGAGAGAGAAAAAAAAACTACCTATCTCCAAAAGCTGAACAAAAGCAGAGACTAAAAACAGGCATCAATCTAGGTCAATAACTGATTAGTACAGTCAGCAGTGCATCCTGGACCCCCCTCAAAAAAATGGAAAGAGAAAGAAGAGAGAGCATTCCCCCAAAACACACCAAGTCAGCACACCTACACAAATGTGTACAAAATGTTAACACAGCAAAGATAAAGGAATATTTGGAAATTCAGCATAAATTTGAAGTCCACAGTCTAAGAATCAGACTGGCAAAAGGTTTTCTGTTAACTTCAATTGCAAAAGACACTCAAACAAAGATCGCCTCTCCCTAGAATGATGTATCCACTTGAAGTCAGGCAAATGAAGGCAGAATAAAGGTATTTTCAGACACACGCAAAAAACCTTCACACATATTTATTCCTGTTTTCTCATTTTTAAGGTTAGAACAATGTTCTGAAGATGTATCCTAACAAAACGAGGGGAACTAAGCTATGCAACACAGGCTCCAGGAGATGGGGCAGCAGCCATGACACTCCAGCAGGACACCTGGAGACCAGCCCAATGAGGCTAGCCCAATGAGGCTAGCCAGGGATACAGAGGAGCTCCCACAATGACAAGAGTGGAAAATAGGTTTTCAGAAACATAAATATGAAGAACTTCTGGAATCTTCCTCCTTTAAGAAATGAAGCACTTTCTTTTCTTGGCATTAGAAACTCACTTGTTTTCTTTTCTTGAAATAATTATGATTACTAGATGTTTACAATTATGTACACATTAGGGGAAATTGCAATGTACTTTTTAGGGATTTACTAATGAGAAAGATATAAAATGTAAATATTGTTACCAAAGAAAAGGATTTTGGAAAATGATGGAATTCCAGACTTTGAATTTCATAATTGCTGAAGTTCCCTCCTTGGCAGAGGGGTGGGGAAGGGAGTTACATCCAAATCCTTTCTACTTTTCCTAAACCTTTCTATCTGTTTCAGGAACATGAATCTGGGAGGATTTTGTGATTGTGAATTTCATGGTACAAGTGCTTCTTTTCTAATTCTGTTTTGTGGAGCTGAGAAAGGCGCCCTCATGTTCAGCCACAGGCAAGTCTGTTGTCTAAGAACTCGGGTTTCTTTTTTCTCACAAAGTCTAAAATCTCCCTCCCCCATCTCTTCTCTGGGACACATATAAACCAATTACTCCTTGGACTTGACTCAGTTGGAAATTCTTTCTGGTTATGGAGGAGCCAAGAACATACTTTCTGGTTTCAAACAGACCCAGCCTGATGTTGTATCATATGGTAACCATGACACCTACAAATACGTTTGTGCAGTGAAGCTAATGCAATTTTGGATGACTCACTGCTAAATTAGAGAGTAAATAAACTGCTTTAAAGTTGAGACAAAGAGAGTTGTTCAGCCTCATAAGCTTTGTCCTGCTAAATGAAATTTAAACATTTTTGTACATGCAATTAAAAATCTTAAAATTTATATAAATATAAGCACGTATACATACTTTATACAGATATACCTGACAGATCTAGAAATTATTTACCTTAATAATAGATTATCATGAGAAACATGAGAGACAAAATGATACAGGAGCATCAGCCAATCCTGTTTTTACAATGCTGCTGCTAAGTGCATGCATGTATGCATGCATGCACGCGCGCGCACACACACACACACTACCTTTAATTTCACATTCTCAGTATTTAGGGCTTCATTTTCATCTTCCAGTGAGTGAAGTTTTCTAAGAATTTCTTCACATGAATTTTTCCCATGAGTTTCCATTTTCCTCAAGTCTTCCAAAAGATTAGTGATTTGCCTTTATAAAGTAAGTAAAAACACAGAAATTTTCATTCAAATAATAAGTGTATTTTAAATTATTCTGGTAGGGTGCACTGATTAAAATTTAAAAAGCACAGAAAGGTAGCAGAATGGACAGAGCAAGGAACAGAAGTGGTACCCAGGGCTACACTCAGATCAACCAGGGTTATAAATGTGCACCTACTGCTGATGCCGTCTAGCTTACTTACCACAGGATGCATGTCTGCCTGGCCCTTGCATACACACATATGTGTGTGCATGCGCACACACACACACACACACACACACACACACACACACACACGTGCAATTGCAAATCAAACCAGGCAGTGACACTTCATCTTTAGAAGCAAATTACAAGTTAGTTTTCCATAATAAAGCATAACAACATGGTAACACAACTTAAATATTACAGTCTGTTATTGTTCTATTAACAGCAGTGTCAAAGAACAAAATGTATGTATTTTTACTCATTAATATTCTATTATGCATTTTAGTCACTTGAATTACTATTTGGGGATTTTAAAGTACTTATAAAGTTTGCTACTTTCGTTTCCTTGTTTACTTGAGAAATATCACTTCCATTTAGAACGAAGTATCTATATTTATAAGAAGTAACACGAATACATCCACAAGCACAAAGTACTAATCTGCAAGTTTCACCTTTAAGAATGGGAATATATCAGTCGACGCACTGTTTACATTAGAGGAAGATACACTGAAAGCAACTTCACTACATAGTATCCAGAAAAACCAAAACATGTAACATTGAAGAGGAATCAGTGTAAATTCTTGCTTACTTTTTCATTGTTTCGATCTGAACTTCCAGTTCAGTTTTTTCTATTGCAATTTTCTCGTAATGACTTTTCCAGTCTTTGGAAGCTGAAACTGTTTCAGACAACTTGGCTTCCTAAAAAATACATAATGCATTCAGTTTGTAGCTTAGACGTTATTTTTTTTTCAGGTCTTAGATACAAATACATGATAAATTTGAAAATACTCTTCTAGTAAACATGCAACTTTTCTTAGTGTGCAGGTTTCAATAGGAAAATTTTAAAGTAAGGTTTAATAAAATACCTACATGACTATTACATTATACGCAAACAGTGAAATTCCAACTTACTATTTTAAAAAGTTGATGTGACTAGTTATAAGTAATATTTCACAATTAATTAAAATAATTTCTATGAAAAGTATGAAGGCATCTTCATTTTCCATTCTTTATACAGAAGAACTGCATATATGTGAGAACAAACTTCCTATGATATACAGAAACCATTTGCAATTTCCCAGCCCCACAGCATCTCGGATCAGCTCATCTGTCTTTCCAGAGGTCACCAGTCAGCCTAACAACACTGCTGCTGTCAGCACAGAGCAGCAGTAGTGCCTAAGCCAGTGTGAATGTGAGACTCATAAAGGTGGATTTTTATCTGTTTTGTTCATCACTGTTTGTAGGGTTCTGAATGGTTCCAGGAAGACAGCACACACTCAGTAAATAAACGTTCGTAGCTCTCGGCAGATCTAACCTCAGAGCTCTAGCCTCTCTGGCTTTGTCCACATTCCTCAGAGAAACTCTGGTTATAAGAATGCCAGTTACCCACACACCAGAGGACCAGAAAGAGTCTGGACAGCAGTTAACATACTATTTTCCTCTGTCCTTCTATCATTGATGCATAGAAGAGAGCTTATTGGTCATCTTGTATATATAAGATATTGTCTATGTTTTTCACAGCAATGTTTATTATACTAAAGACCAGAACCAGATTTCATATTTTGTATAAAATAAATTTTGGTATAAATTATGAAGTAAGAGATATGTATAACATATACTGTAAAGTTAGTTTCAATTATAATATACAATGTATGACAACATGGAATTAAAAATGAGGAAGAAATGTGTATATTAGCTATTTAAAGTCCTTATTCTTCTTTTACCTTCCCTCAGAAAAAGACACAAAGCAAGAGCCCCTCAGCTTGTACTACACTGGAACTAGTCCTGCCGCAGCCTCCTAATTAACTTCACAGTCCCGTCCTTGCAAACCACATCCTCCTTGTAATGCATGTAGACATGCAACAAAGCAAACAGGAACCCAATGAAATGTCTCAGTGTTGAATCCATTTGTGTTTCAAGCTTAAGATACACTTGAGGAGGAGAAGGAGTAAAACATGAGGAAGCTTTAGAATGAAATACATACCATAAAAATTAAGACATTAATGGTTAATTGTTAAAGGTTTGCTATTTAAAAAGTAGTAAGGGAAGACCTTCTCTGGAGAAAGAGCCACTGGTTAACAGGGAAAAGAGCCAATGACAAAGAGCAAGAAGCACTTATAGCCAGAGGCAGCAGCACATTTACAGAGCAGCCAGCTCCATGTACTAAGGGGTGCACAGGAGACAGCATGTAGCAGCCCATCTGTTTCTTACACATGCTCCTGCAGCTACTGGAGGTAAGCAGTGCTATTATCCTCCAGCTCATAAAGAAGTGGAAGGTCAGAGAGGTTAAGTGCCCTTTATAAGGTCGCAAGGCTTAACCAGTACAGAACTTTCCTAAATTGACATGGGACTTGGTGATGCTACCTTGGTGGGAAAACCTCAAGAGCATCAATGCCAGGATTAGAGTCCACCACTCCAAGCATCTCTAGGTATTCAGCCAGGTCACAGTCTTATAGAAGTTGAGCCTAGTCTTCAATTCTAATATCTAGTTATACTCAAGTGAACGTAAGTAAGTTAAATATTAGAGCCTTAAAATGGTAACATTTGAGCTTATAAAATATTAACTTGTTTTGTTTATACAAGCTTTTATACAAGTCTGTTTTCATTCCCAGAAGCTGCTAATAAACCTATAAGCCTTAGCATACGTTCTGAAGAGGTGGGATACCAGTAAGACACAGAAACAAAGAATATATTATTGGATGGCCACTGAATAAGAATAATGATTTGCTAAGAACAAAGCACTAACTCGATTTTTCAGCTCTGTATTATACTCAAAGATATCTTTCACATGTTTTGTTTACGTCAGCATATGGTTTCAAATGCATTACAGAGGTTAAATGAAGTGAATTACTGAATAAAGTCATATGGTCTAATAACATAAATCAGCATTTCCCAAACTGATATTTCTCAGAACCATTTCCAAGAGCAGTTTTGTGGGTACAAGAAGAGTTCTGTGGTTGAGTGTGGGAAATTCTTACTTCCATGCCCTCATTACTACATTCTGAAAGCCTTCTCAGGGCCTTTAGTATGCTAATATGCACTGTAACTTTCCAGTAGGCAAGATGGAAGAAGGCTTACCCTTAGCTGCCATAGGCTTTTAATGTGTGTTGGGGACTGGGTGTGGCATGCGCTCACATCTCCTTTCCGTAAGCCCCCAATGTGCTATACAATTCAAAATAAAAGTCCAAAACAAAAAAGATGGGCAAATTTTATAACATTAATAGTGACATGGGTAAGAATGACACCAGTATTTAAAACTTCACAATGCTAACTACACTCATTAACTAGGTCATCTAAGTGTGATAACTATGCTAACTATGCTACCTAACTAAGTATACTAACTATGGTAACTATGCTATCCACATAACTCTCTCATCTAAGCTGTCTAACTATGTTGCCTAACTACCATGCTATCTGCTAGTTAGCTATGCTATCTAACCCCCTATGCTCTAACTATGTTGCCTAACTACCATGCTATCTGCTAGTTGGCTATGCTATCTAACCCCCTATGCTCTAACTATGTTGCCTAACTACCATGCTATCTGCTAGTTGGCTATGCTATCTAACCCCCTATGCTAACCCTAACTCTGTGTCTTCCTGACTCTAGCGGATGACCATACGTAAGCACAGGAAGCACCGTCTAGAAGAGCACACTCACCTGATCTCTGATTTGGGAAGTGAGGTGCTCTATGTCCCCCGTAAAGTGTCTCAGTCTTTGTCTGTACACTTTCGATGCTTTTTTCAGAGCTACAGCTTTTTGCCTACTTGCTTCTTTGATGGCTACAGCCTCTTGCTTATTCATCTTCACCTGCAAGTTCCACTTGGCTATTTGGGTTTCCAAGTTCTAAAAAATGTAGAAGCAATTAAATTACCTCAGAGCTTCAATGTTTATGTAAATGTTACAAAAAGCACACATCATCTTCCACACATATTTTATCAAAACAGCTAATCATGATTGATTTAAAAGTTATAGTGATAAGGGGTGATATAACCAAAGCTTCTTGTGACAAGTTAAAAAATAAAAATTCAAGTTACTTCAGTCTACAAAAAACGATGACTAAAGAGACCAACATTTGTCATTGTAACAGAAACACCAACTTACTTAAAGCCCCTGTGATGAAATATGACACAGAAGAGTTTAAAAAACACAAGTTGGAAGTATGACCTCAGTTGTATGTATGCAAAGCTGGAAAGGAACTGGCAGCTCTCCTGAGACACAAGAGCTCCTCAGGTTTCCAGGATACACAGGGCATGGAGGATGAAGACAGAGAGGCAGTGAGCAAACTTAATGTTAGGAACAGAAGCCATGTGCGATGTTACAAGTTTCCAGCCAGGAGACTGAAGCACTGCTTTTTCTGACAGTGGTAGACTCAGCAAATGATGGGCTCCAAAGCCATGCAATTAAATCACTGGCTACCAGGTCCACAAAATGATGAACAGGCCAAACGACGTCTCAGTGCAGTCCTGGGACTGGATGGTGCTAACTGGCAGGACAATCCTTAGACCTCTGACACATGAGAAACCTGCTTTAGTGTGACAACCTGACATTTTTCTTTCAATTTATTCTAAGTATCTGAGCATTAAGGGCTGTATGTGAGTATTATTGAACACTAAGTATGTAAAATTAATGACTAAAGACTGTTATTTTTTTTATTTTGAAAATGATGTGCATGTTCAAGAATCTAAAATTACAGAATCTGTGTTTGATATTCCCATTCCTGGGACTACCATGTCAACAGAAAATAAACTTAGTACACACAGGAGAAGATGGGCTTTTCCACTTAGTCCTGTGCAAAAGCTGTGTTTCCCTTCACTTCCACTAGTACTGAAATAAAGAAGCCCGCCTCTGGATTCCATCACTGCAGACTTAGTCTAAACTAAGTTTAAGTATAAACTAAATGACGTCTTAGCTTAAACTATGAAGCAGCAACTCCCTCTTCAGCAGCCTTTATAAATTTATCTTAAACAAACAGACAAAAAAAAAAAAAAAAAAAAAAAAAAAAAAAAAAAAAAAAAAAAAAAAAAAACGTTTCATGGAGCACTACAGTACATGAAAAAACAAATGGAAGCTAAGTCTGTGTGTGAGGAAAGACATACTCACAAGACACACACCAGTCATTGCTCTAGATGACCACACGGTGTCACCACCACACTGTGAACAGTTTCTACATTTGCTTAAAAACTTCTTACCCACCAAGGTTTTTAAAAAAGAGAAAAACAATGAAGTTAGGAGGGGTCTGTGTTGGAGGGCAGAAGTGGCTGGGGTGAATATAATCAAAATATATTGAATATAAAGCTATGAAATTTTCAAACCCTACTCTTCAGTACTCCAGGGACAGAATGAAATTGGCAAATTATTTTTACAGTTTCAAAAAAACCTTCAGTCATTTGCCAAGTGAATGAATGCATATGAGACAGTAGGATATGTATGCATATTGTACATATATACATTAGGTTATATTCTAGACTACACATAATCCTTGTGTGTATATGTGAGTATAGAGACAACAGGATATATATCATGCTATACCAATAGTCCTCAATGTTCCTAATTCTGTGGCCCTTGAAGAAAGTTCCTCATGTTGTGTTGACCTCCCCCACCATGAAATTATTTTCATTACTACCGTAATTTGGTTACTGTTATGATCTGTAATGTAAGTATCTGATATGCAGGGTATCTGATGACTCATAGGTTGAAAACCAATGTGCTATACAGATCATTATTCATCTCCTCTAAAAATATTCTAACTCCAACTGGCAGACTACAAAAACTTAGAAAAAATTGACTCAAATCATCTTTAGGATAGGTCTGAAAGATTTAAAATATAAATTTATAAAAGGTTTACTGCATGACAACAATAAAAACCTAAGATTTATGTTGCCCAGACTAAATTCTGGTTTTACACTTTAAAAACAACCTTGTCAAACACAAAATCTAATGAGTAAATTTTAATCCCTTCACATTATCTACTGCTTTAAATTCCACAATTTATATACTTATTTACATACTTTATTTATGTATTTTATTTATTTAGTAGTAGTATAGTTAACTTATACAAATAAATACAAGGTGTAATCAGAGTGTGTATAAGAAGAAAGGCAGAAGAGTGAGGGCCTAAAGTGGCTTCTGTCTCCTGCTCTGCAGGGCAGTGCTGGGGGAGCTGCACCCACTATCAGGACAAGGACACTGCAGCAGAGCTCAGGATTTTTGCCTTGTGCTGTCTCCAGATCACTCCATTCCACAATTCAGCAGTGCTGTTATAGTTAGTTTCCGTTACTTTTCTTACTTAACTATAAGAATGAATACTTATAACCTGCACATGTTCTTTTAACTTTTCATTCTCTGCTTCCCGCTTCTGAATTTGGAGACGTAGACGATCGTGTACTACTTTGACTGACTGGGAAAACCGGTTTGCTTTCAAAGCACTTTCCTGTATAAGAAAAATAACAGCAAGTTACTGTGTTCCCTCTGTCTTTGTTAGACCCTGCCCCCTGCAATCAGACTCAACCTGAGCAGATGGGGAAACAGAGCATCCCTGTCCATATACTATGGCCTCACGAATGCATTTCATAAAAACTTCATGTAAAATTTGCACATGTATTCAATGCCTTCTCATCATCTCCTACAAATCTTCCATCTCTCCTCCCAAGTAAAACTTTAAGTATGTCAAAAGTCTTCCTCCAAATCCCAAATTACTTAATCTTGCCAAAAAAAATAAAATATAATTATTTTCAGCTATGTACAGGTTTGGGGACACACACACACACACACACACACAATGTATATGTGTTTAGAGATCACAGGACAACCCTGGGTGCCATCCTCAGGACCATCATCTAGCTCCTCTGAAACAGGCTCTCCCATTGGCTTGGAGCTCTCCAGTTAAACTAGTCTGGCTGGCCAGTGATTCATAGGAATCTTCCCATCTCTGCTCTTTCCAGGACCAGGATTATAAGGGTTGTAGGAACTAAACTCAGGTCCTGGTCTTCCGACAGACCCATCACCCAATCCAAGAAACAAACAAACCAACAAAAACTTAAGCTGTTCTATTTGATACATATTAATTAATACTGATTTAAACGGTCAAAAAGCCTTTAGTTGTGATTAAATCTGAGGATATGAAAACAGGAGGGAGGAAGGGAAAGGGGTCAGTGCTAACAAAATAGAACTTGAAGTCAAAGCTCAAAATATGTTTACCTTTTCATTCTGAAACAGACATGAAAGTTCTTGGATATAGGTCTCCTTTTCAAGTACTTCTTCTCAAGGTTCTTCAGGAAATACAGGTAAGAATTAGAAAATTCACAACTTAGATAATACTAGCTAAAACTGAGCAGCATACAAAGCAAAAAAAAATGTCAGAAAGAATGGCTAACAAATGGAAAAAGCTTACTCTGTTTCTCACTCTCACTGTCACTGAGATCCTTCAACAAGCAGGAGTGAGCTGTCTCCTATCTGTAAGAAAGACCATCAATGTTAAAACCACCGTTTTTAAGCATGTTTTAAGCCTGATTACTGTCTGTCAAGTTTTGGGGCTCAATTTCTACAGATATTAATGCTCTGTAAGAAGAAAGCTGCAATATTTTCTGTTATTTTGAGACTGCCCCCTATGCTGTTGCTATCTTACTTTAGAAGCTTCTTAGCTTGATATAATTACATTGAATATTTTGCTTTGGTTTCTGTAGTTTGTATATCTTTAAAAAAAAAAAAAAATCCTTTATCCATGCCAGTGTCCTAAGTAATTCCACTATACACAGTCATTCTCTTCCCTCCCTCACTGAAGATGGAGCCCAGGGCATGGTGTATGACAGTTAATCAGTCTGCCAATGAACTACATCCTTGGCCCTTAAATTATTAACTATACCTTAATTTGAACTCTTCAGATGGACTGTGTGAAATATGAAATACATACACCTCAGAAATGGTAGGTGTAGTCCTGCACTGTGTGTATGTACTTTGAATGGAAAGAATAAAACATAGCACACAGGCATCCCTTAAAAGTCAAGCATGGACAGCTGCTATGAACAGTGCAGATTCTCTTAGTTAAGACTGATGCCTGAAGTGTTCAGTATTATTTTGTACATAATTTGTGATCAGTTACTTTGCTAAATTAATCTCAAAAGAATGCCTCAGAAAGTAAAGGCTAATGATATACAAAAATCATACAACATACACACACACACATTCACCTATGTTCTAAAGAGTCTCAGAATGCTATTTAGAAAGAGGCATTATATCTCTAAATTCTAGCAGTGGGGATAGGAAACAGGATATGGTAATAGGCAGTTGAATGATCAAATGCATTATACACGTTTGAAATGTCATAATGAAACCCATTAATTAAAACAATTAAAATGCTAATTAAACAAAATAAAATAGAATAAATTGAATAAGATACTAAGTTTTTAAAAAATTATCAATAGATCTAAATAGATATTTCTCAAAAAGGCACAGACAGTTAATAGGCACAGTGTAGTATTTAGCATCATGGATCATCAGACAAAATCAAATCAAAGCCACACTGAGTGTCAAAAGCTTGAAAAGATGAGGAGTAACAAAGTGCTGGCAGGGACATGGAGACTAGGGAACTTGCATATGCTACTGCCCTAACAAGGATATAAATCGGCCTAGACAACTGAAGTGTCTATCAATTGATAGAAGAGTGGATAACATGTATGTGTATATATACACAATGAAATACATTCAGCCACTAAAAAATTAATCCTGTCATTTGCTTTACTATGAAGAAAGTGAAAATCATGTTTAGTAAAATAGAACAAAT
Organism: Arvicanthis niloticus; assembly: GCF_011762505.2. Taxonomy (NCBI): domain Eukaryota; kingdom Metazoa; phylum Chordata; class Mammalia; order Rodentia; family Muridae; genus Arvicanthis; species Arvicanthis niloticus. The sequence goes on along the minus strand of NW_023045994.1, from coordinate 1,096 downwards.
ACAAAAGAACAAGATCATGTCACTTAAATGTGGAATATGACAATTGATCTCATAGAATTTTTTATAGAAAATTGTAGGGTAAAAAAGTAGTCATCATATGTCAGAGACAGTAGGCAGAGTAGGGAGAAGTGGGAAAGGGTAATCCCTGGGTACTAAGTTGTGAAAAGGACCAGAAGGGCTGGCATGCTTTCACAGAAGGGTGAAACAAAAAGACCATGCATTGCACCTTTTATTTGTGTGGGGAGAAAGTGTGTATAAATAAGATACATATGAGCACTTAAATTATGAGAATTTTAAACATTTCTATAGCCAGCTAAATTAACATTAAAAGAAGTTTAATAATTATATTTCAAACAAAAATTCAAAGAATTACTTGTTTCAATACTCCAAAATTTTATATTCACAGAGAAATAAAATTTCCTCCAAGTGGGAGGCGTCACTACAGCAGGAACACACAGCACAGATGCCTTATGGGAGGCATCACTACAGCAGGAACACACAGCACAGATGCCTTATGGAAGGCGTCACTACAGCAGGAACACACAGCACAGATGCCTTATGGGAGGCATCACTACAGCAGGAGCACACAGCACAGATGCCTTAGGGGAGGCATCACTACAGCAGGAGCACACAGCACAGATGCCTTAGGGGAGGCATCACTACAGCAGGAGCACACAGCACAGATGCCTTATGGGAGGCATCACTACAGCAGGAGCACACAGCACAGGAGCCTTACTTGTTCATAGTCTGTCTGTTTAATAAGATGTTCTAAGGCTAATTTCACACGGTTAAAAGTGTCTAATTCTTTTGATAATATGTCCTTCTGTTCAAAAATCTTCTTCAAATTGGATGCAGAAAGATTAGCCTGACAAAATAAAAGAAGCACATATCTACATGTTAAGATAACATTAAGTAAAACGCCCTAGAATATTATCAATGAAGAACTATTCCTAGTGTCAAAATCATTATTTTGCATATAGTAAGCCCTGGCAAGTTTACCAATAGTAGACAGAATGTACTACACAGTAGTTACGTTACAATGAAAGGAAGTTGTAAATCCCCATAGCTTTGCACTACTTGTTCTACTAATATGCAG
>NW_023045993.1:0-87208 GCF_011762505.2 Arvicanthis niloticus | reverse complement strand
GGATGTCCTCTCTACTGTCCACACAGGGATGTCCTTATCCACGTCCACCAGAGGGATGTCCCCACCTGTCCACACAGGAATGTCATTTTCACTCTCCACAACAGGGACCTCCTTCCATTGTCCACCACAGGGAAAGTCCTCCTCTAGTGTCCCCAACACAGGAATGTCCCTTTCCCCTGTCCCACCACAGAGAGTCCACATGTCAACGGTCCACACAGGCATGTCCTTCCCACTGTCCACCCCAGAAAGGTACACTCTGCTGTCCACAACAGAACGTACTTCCTAATGTCCACCTCATGATGTTCTTTCCTCTGTCCAACACGGGATGTACTTCCCACTGTCAACCACATGCTGCTCCTCCCAATGACAACCAGAGGGGACATGCTTGGCACTGTAGAAAAACATGGAGGTCCTTCCCAATGTCCACAACATGTATATCCTTCCCACAATTCACAACATAAATGTACTTCCCACTCTCCATCACAGGTACCTTTTTCCCACTGTTTCACCACAGAGAGGTCCTCTCTACTCTCCACCACAGGATGTCCTTACCACTGTCCACCTAAGTGACGACCTCGGCCTCTCCACCACAGGGACATCCTTCCCAAAGTCCACCACATTGAGTTCCTCTCCAATGTCTACCAGAGGGAAATCATTCCCACTGTTCACCACAAGGAGGAATTTCCCAATGTCCCAAATGGACGTCCTACCCACAGTCTACAAATATATATTTCCTTTCAGTGTTTCACACAGTTACCTCCTTCCTTTTCCACCACAGGGAAGTCCCCTCTACTGCCCACCACAGGTATTCCTTTCCACTGTCCACCACAGGAATGTCCTCTGCCGTGTACACAACAGGCATGTTCTTTCCAGGATCCACCACAGGGACCTCCTTTCCACTGTCCACCACAGGGAGGCCTCTCTACTGTCCACCAAGTTATGTCCTTTCCACTGTCCACCAAAGGACGTCCTCTGCACTGTCCAAACAGGCATGTCCTTCCCACTGTAGAAAACAGAAAGGTACACCTGCTGTCCACAACAGAACGTACTTCCCAATGTCCACTCAATGATGTCCTCTTCTCTGTCCACCACAGAAATATCCTTCCACTCACCACATGGTTTTCCTCCCTACTGTCCATGAGAGGGACATGCTTCCCACTGTCCATCACACAGAGGTCCTTCCCAATGTCCACAAAATGGACTTCCTTCCCACAATCCACAACATAAATATCCTAACCACTGTCCAACACATGGACCTTCTTCCCTCTGTTCACCACAGAAAGGTCCTCCCTACTGTCCACCACAGTGATGTCCTTAAAAGTGTCCAAACCGGTGATATCCTCCCCAATGTCCACAACAGGGATGTCCTTCCCACTGTCCACCACAAAAAGGTCCCCCGCTGTCCACCACAGGGATTTCCTTCCCCTGTCCCCCTAACTGACATCCTCCACTCGTCCACAAGAAAGACATTCTTTCACAGTTACCACCACAAGGAAGTCTTTCCAATGTCTACAACAGATGTTCTTACCACAGTCCACATCCTAAATGTCCTTTCCACTGTCCACCACAGGGATGTCCTCCCCTGTGTCCACCACAGGAACGTACTACCCACTTTCCACAATAGGAACATCCTACCCACTGTCTATCACAGGGAAGTCCTCGCCAATCTCCAGCACACATAGGTCCTCTCCATTGTCCACCACAGGGATATCATTTCAAGTGTCCACCACAGAATTTTTCCTCCCCACTGTCCACCACAGGGACATCCTCCCCATTGACCACCACAGGATGTCCTTCATACAGTCCGCCATAGAGAAGTACGCCCTTTTGTTCACCAAAGGGATATCCTTCAATTATCCAGCTCAGGGACATCCTCCAAATAGCCCAACATAGTTAAATCCTTTCACTGTTCACCACTGGGACATCCTACACACGTTGCACAACAGGCACATTTTCCTGTGCACAACAGGGATATCCTAACCACTGTGCACCACAGGGATCATCCCTTTGCACACCAGGGATTCAGCAACACTTTCCACCCCAGAGATGCCCTCTGCACTCTCCACGACAGGGACATCCTCCCCATTCTACACCAAATAAACGTGTTTCCCACTATTCACAACAGGGATTTCATCCAAATGTCCCAAACAGAAAAGTCCTCTTCACTGTCCACCACAGGGATGTCCTCCCCACTGTCCACCACAGGGATATTCTTCCCACTGTTCACCACAAGGAGGTCCTTCCCAATATCGACAACAGGGACTTCCTTCCACTGTCCACAACAAATGTTCTTCCCACTGTCCAACACAGTGTGTTTTTCTTTCTACTGTCCACCACAGAGATGTACATTCCACTGTCCAACAAAGGGACGTTTTCCTTTGCACCAGAGAAACTTCCTCACCACTGTCCACCACAGAAACTTCCTTTCCACTGTTCACCACAGGGATATCCTTGCCAATAGCCATGACAGGGCGGTCCTCACCACTGTCCAAAACAGGGACGTCCTTTCCACTGTCCACCACAGAAACATCTTCATCACTGTCTATCAAAGGGACATCTTTATCACAGTCCACTAGAGAGAGGTCCTCCCTGCTGTCCACCACAGTTATGTCCTTTCCACTGATTACAACATTAACCTCCTAATATTTATTTAAAACAGTGATGTCCTCCCCACTGTCCAACACATGGATGTCCTACACACACTCCACCATAGGTAGGTCCTTCTTACTGTCAACCACAGAGAGGTCCTCCCAGCTGTCCACCACAGGGACATCATTCTCACTGTTCACCACAAGGACATCCTCCCCACTGTTCCCGAAAGTGACATCCTCCTGTGCACAACAGTGATGTCCTCACCCTTGTGCACCACAGGAACATCTTACTGTGCACATCAGGGATGTCCTCACCACTGTATACCCAGAGATGTTCTCCGCACACTCCAAGGCAGGGACATCATTCCCAATGTCCACCAAAAACGTTCTCCTTTGCACCAGAGAAACATCCTCACCACTGTCCACCACAGGACATCCTCCCCACTGTTCCAAAGGAATGCATTTCCCACTGTCAACCAAAGAGCAGTTTTTCCACTGTCCACAACAAGGACATCCTTCCCACTGTCCACCACAGAGACGTTCTACACACTGACCTTAACAGGGACATCCTAACCATTGTCTATCACAGGGATGTCCTTCCACTGTCCACCAAAGGGATAGTTCTTCACACTGTCCACCAAAGGTACATCTTTCATCTCTCCACCACAGAGACAACCTCCACACTGTCCACCACAATGACATCCTCCCCACTGACCACCACAATGACATCCTTCATACAGTCCACAATAGAGAAGTCCTCCCTGTTGTCCAACAAAGGGATGTCCTTCCGACTCTCCACCAAGGGACATCCTCCAAATTGTCCACCACAGTATCCTCCTTTTCACTGTTCAACAATGGGACATCCTACCCACTTTGCACAACAGGGACATTTTCCTGTGCACAACAGGGATATCCTCACCACTGTGCACAACAGGGACATCCTCCTTTGAACACCAGAGATGTCTGCAACACTCTCCACCCAGAGATGTCCTCTGCACTCTCCATGACAGGGACATCCTCCCCATTATCCACCAAAGAAACATCTTTCCCAATATTCACCACAGTGATGTCATCCTAAATGTCTAACACAGAAAGTCCTCTTCCCTGTCCACCACAGGGATGTCTTCCCCACGGTCCAACAGAGGGATATACTTCCCACTGTTCACCACAAGGAGGTCCTTCCCAATATTGACAACAAGGACTTCCTTCCCACTGTCCACAACATAAATGTTCTTCCCACTGTCCACCACAGTGTGTTTCTCTCTACTGTCCACCACAGAGATGTACTTTCCACTGTCCTACCAAAGGGACATTTCCTTTGCATCAGAGAATCTTCCTCATCCACTGTCCACCACAGAAACATCCTTTCCACTGTTCACCACAGGGACGTCCCTCCCAATATCCACGACAGGGAGGTTCTCACCACTGTCCACAACAGGAACGTCCTTTCAACTGTCCACCACAGAAACATCCTCATCACTCTCTATCACAGTGACATCTTTAAAACTGTCCAAAACAGAGAAGGCCTCCCTGGTGTCCACCACAGGGACGTCCTTCACACTGTCCACCACAGTAATGTCCTCTCAGTTGTCTGAAACAAAAATGTCCTCCCCAGTGTCCACCACAGGGATGTCCTACTTACTGTCCACCACAGGGAGAACCTCCCGAGTGTCTACAACAGGGACGTCCTTCCCATTGTCCAACACATGGACAACCTGGATATCCTTTCACTGTCCACAAAAAGACTTCCTTCCCACTGTTTACCACAGGGACATTTACTTAACTATCCACCACACAAATATGTTCACAAGTGTACACTACAGAAACATCCATCCCACTGTACACAACAGGGATGTACACCCCACTGTCCTTTACAAGGACGTCCATCCCACTGTCCACAACATAAAGTCTTACCCACTGTCCACCACAGGGACATCCTCCCAACTGTCCACTTCAAGGAGTTCCTCCCCAACAGTCCACCACAGGGACGTCCTTCCCACAGTTCACCAAAGGGACATCCTTCACACAGTCTACAACAGAGACATTTTCCCCACTGTCCACCACATGGATGTCTTTCCCACTTTCCACCACAGGGACATAATACCCCACCGTCCATTAGAGTTTGGTCTTCCCCAATGTTCACCACAAGGACATCCTCCTGTGCACAACAAGGATGTCCTGACCACTGTGCACCACAGGTACATACTTTGCATTTTCCACCACAGGGACATCATTCCCACTGTCCACCAAAGTGAGGTCCTCCCTGCTGTCCATCACACGGGCATCCTTACCATTGTCCACCACAGGGTCGTCCTCACCACTGTCCACCACAGAAATGTCCTTCCCATTGTTCACCAGAAAGACATCTTCTCCAGTGTGCACAAAAGTGACATCCTTTTACTGTCTACACCAGGGATGTCCTTCCCACTGTCCACCACAGCGAGGCCCTCCCTGCTCTAAACAATAAGGACTGTCTTCCCACTGTCCATCATAGAACGTACTTTCCACTGTCTACCACAGGTACATCCTCACCACTGTCCACCAGAATGATGTCCTTCCCATTGTACATCACAGAGAATTCCTTTCCACTGTCCACCACAGAGACATTATTCCCACTGTCCACCACAATGGTATCCTCTCTACTGTCCACCACAAGGATGTCCTCCCCACTTACCAAACAAGGATGTCCTCCCAACTGTACACCACAGAGACATCCTACCCATGTCCACCACAGTAAGGTCCTCCCCACTGTCCACCATAGGGACATACTCCCCTTGTCCGCAACATGGACATCCTTCCACTGTCCACAAAAAGGACATTATTCCCACAGTTTAGCACAGGGATGTCCTCCCAACTGTCCACTACAGGAATGCTCTACACACTGTCCATCACAGAGAGGTCCACACAACTGTCCACACACCACAAAGATTTCCCCCCACTGTCCATCACAGAGATGTCCCCCCCACTGTCCACCACAGGGGTGTCCTCCTGTGTACCAAAAGGAGAGACATAAAACTGTCCACCACAGGGTCATCTTCACCAATGTACAACAGAGTGACATCCTTCCCACTGTTCACCACAGGGACATCCTCCTGTGCACAACAGGGATATCCTGACAAATGTGCACCACAGGGACATCCTTTCAACTGTCCACCACAGGGACATCCTCCCCAAAGTTCACTAGAGAGTGGACCTCCATACAGTCTACCACATGGACATTTTCCCACTGTCCACCAAAGAAACATCCTCCTCCCTTTGTACCACAGGGGCATCCTCCTATGCACATCAGGGACGTCCTCACAACTGTGCATCACAGGAATATCCTTTCCACTGTCCACAACAGAGATGTCCTTCCCACTGTAGACCACAGAGATGTTCTCCATTCTGTCCACCACAAGGACATTCTTCCCACTTTCTACCACAGAAATATACTCTCCCCTGCCCCCCAAAGAAATGTCATCCCCACATTCCGCCACAGAGACTTCCATCACACTGTCCACAACAGAAATGTCCTCCCGACTGTCCACCACAGGAAGTTCCTCCCAATTGTCCCCTAAAGAGACGTACTTTCCATGGTCCACCAAACAGATGTCCTTCCCACTGTACACCACAGTGACATCCTTTTGTGTACAACAAGGACATCCTTACCACTGCCCACAACATGCTTGTCCTCAACAATATGCACTGCATGGAAGTTATCACCACAGTCCACCACAAGAATATACTCTGCACTGTAAACCACAGGGACATCCTACCCACTGTCCACCACAGGAAGGTCCTCTCCTCTGTCTACCACAGGGACATCCTTCTGCCTGTTTACCACAGTGTTTTTCTCCCCACTGTCCTTCAAAGATATGTCCTTCCCACTGTCAACCACAAGGATGACATTTCAATGGTCCATCACAGGGAAGCCCCATTCACTGTCCACTACAGGGATGTCCTTCCCACTGTACACCACAGGGACATCCTCCTGTGCACAACAGGGATGTTCTTACCACTGTCCACACCAAAGATGTCTTCTGTGCTCCCCACTACAAGGACATCATTCTCACTGTCCACCAAAGAGACATTATCTTGTGCACCAGCAGAGCATTGTCCTGACTGTCCACAAGGCTGTCATCCACACTGTCCACCACACTGAAAACTTCTCAACTGTCCAACACAGGGATATCCTCCCAACTGTCCACAACACGGATGTCCTCCCAACTATCAAAGACAGTGAAACCTTCCCACTGAAAACAATAGGGACATCCTCCCCACTGTGCACCACAGGGACATCCTCTTGTACACAACAGGGATGTCCTAACCACTGTCTACCACAGAGATGCCCTCTGCACTCTCCACCATATGGACATCCTTCCAACTATGCACCACAGGGATATTCTCCAGTGCACCACAGTAACATCCTCCCCACTGTCCATCACAGTGAAATCCTCCCCAACGTCCACCACATAGATGTGCTCCCCAATGGGGAAATCCTTCCCACTATTCAAACCAGAAAGGTCCTCCCCGCTGTCTACCAAGATGACATTCTTCCCACTGTCCACTTCAGTGATATCCTCTTTTCAGCTGATAACAGGGATGTCCTTCCCACTGTCCGCCACAAGGAGGTCCTCCCCACTGTCCACCAGAATCACACCCTTCCCATTGTTCACCAAAAAGAGGTCTTTCCCAATGTCCACAACAGGGACTTCCTTCCTATTGTCCACAACTTATATGTCCTTTCCACTGTCCAGCACAGGGAAGTCCTCTCTACTGTCCATCACAAGGATGCCTTTTCCACTGTCCATCACATTGAAGTCCTCCACACTGTTTACAACAAACATGTACATAACACTGTCCACCACAGAAACGTCTTCTCCACTGTCGACCACAGGGAGGTCCTCCAAACTGTAAATCACAGGGAAGTCCTTTCAACTGTTCACCATAGAGATGTCCTTCCCATTATCCACCACAGGGACATCCTCCTGTGTACCACAAAACATCCTTACCACTGTACACAACATGGTTGTCCTCACCAATGTCCACTACAGGGACGTCCTCAACACTGTCCACAACATGAATATGCTCCACACTGTAAACCACAGGGACATTCTACACATTGTCCACTACAGGGAGGTCCTCCCCACTGTCCACAACAGGAACATTCTTCTACCTGTCCACCACAGTGATGTACTCCCTACTGTATACCTCAGGAACATCCTCTTGTGCACAACAGGGATGTTCTGAACACTCTACACTCCAGAGATATCCTCTGAACTCCCCACTACAAGGATATCCTTCTCAATGTCCACCAAAGAGACATTCTGTTGTGCAACACAGGAATGATGTTCATATGGTCTACAAGGCTGTCATTTGCACTGTCCAACACAGTGAAATCCTCTCATCTCCATCACAGTGACATCCGCCCAACTATCCACAACAGGGATGTCCTCCCAAGTATCAAAATCAGTGAAGTCCTTCTAACTGTAAACAACAGGGACATCCTCCTTACTGAGAACAACATGGATTTCCTAACTACTGTCCACCACAGAGATGTCTTCCACACTCTCAACCATATAGACATCCTTCTTACTATGCACCACAAAGACTTTCTCCAGTGCACCACAGTAACATCCTTCCCACTGTCCACCACAGTGACATCCTCCCCACTGTTCACCACAGATATGTCCTCCACACTGTGTACAACAGGGATGTCCTTCCCACAATTCAAAACAGAAAGGTCCTCCCTGCTGTCCACCAAAGGTACTTCCTTCCCTCTGTCCACCTCAGTGATATCCTCCCCTCAGACCATAACAGGGATGTACTTCCCACTTTCCACCACAGGTAAGTCCTCCCCTTTGTCCACAAGAGGGAAATCCTTCCCACTGTCCAGCAAGAGGCCTTCCCCAATGTCCACAACAGGGACGTCCTTCCCACAGTCCACACCATATATGTCCTTCCAATGTCCACCACAAGGACCTCCTTCCCACTGTCTACCACAGGGATGTCCTTTCCACTGTTCACCACTGGGACATCCTACCCACTTTGCACAATAGGGACATTTTCCTGTGCACAACAGGGATATCCCCAAAATTGTGCACCACAGGGACATCCTTTGCACAACAGGGATGTCAGCAACACTCTCCACCCCAGAGATGTCTTCTGCACTCTCCACGACAGGGACATCTTCCCCACTATCCACCAAAGAAACGTCTTTCTCACTATTCAGCACAGGGATGTCATCCCAAATGTCCAACACAGAAAAGTCCTCTTCACTGTCCATCACAGGGATGTCCTTCCCCCTGTTCAACACAGGGATGTTCTTCCTACTGTCCACCCAAGGTATATCCTTCCCACTGTTCACCACAAGGAGGTCCTTCCCAATATCATCAACAGGGACTTCCTTCCCACTGTCCACATCATAAATGTTCTTTCCACTGTCCACCACAGTGTGTTTCACTCTACTGTTCACCAAAGAGATGTACTTTCCACTATCCACCAAAAAACAGACGTTTCTCTTTGCACCAGAGAACCTTCCTCTCCACTGTCCACCACAGAAACGTGCTCACCACTGTCCACCACTGTGACATTCTTTCAACTTTCCACCATGAGGAGGTCCTCTCCATTGTCCACCACAGAAACATCCTTTCCACTGTTCACTACAGGGAAGTGCTTTCGAATATCCACTACAGGGAAGTCCTCACCACTATCCACAACAATGATGTTCTTTCCACTGTCCACCACAGAGATATCTTCATCACAGGGACAACTTTCTTACTGCTAACCAAAGACAGGTCCTCCCACCTGTCCACCACAGTGACGTCCTTCCCACTGTCCACAACAGTAAAGTCCTCCCCACTGTCCAAAACAGGTATGTCCTTTCTACTGTCCACCACATGGACGTCCTACCCACTAGCCACCACAGGGAGGTCCTTCCTACTGTGAACCACAGCGAGGTCCTCCCAGCTGCCCACCACAGGAATATCCTTCTCACTGTTCCCCAAAAGAACATCCTCCCCACTGTGCACCACAGGGACATCCTCCTGTGCAAAACAGTGATGTCTTCACCCTTGTGCACCACAGGAATATCTTCCTTTGCACACCAGGGATGTCCTCACCACTGTTTACCCCAGAGATGTCCTCCACACACTCCAAGGCAGGTACATCATTCCCAATGTCTACCAAAGGACGTTCTCCTTTGCACCAGAGAAACTTCCTCACCACTCTCCACCACAGGAAGTCCTCCCCACTGTCCAACAAAGGAATGTAATCCCCAAAGTCCACTAAAGAGAAGTCCTTTCCACTGTCCACAACAGGGACATCCTTCCCACTGTCCACCACAGAGAGTTTCTCCCAGCTGTCCACCACAGGGACGTCCTTCTCACTGTTCACCACAAGGACACCCTCCCCTCTGTGCACAACAAGGAAATTTTCCTCTGCACAACAGTGATGTCCTCAACCTTGTGCAACACAGGAACATCTTCCTTTGTACATCAGGGATGTCCTCACCACTGTCTACCCCAGAGATGTCCTCCGCACAATCCATGACAGGGACATCATTCCCAATGTCCACCAAAGGGACAGTCTCCTTTGCCCCAGAGAAACGTCGTCAACACTGTACACCACAAGACATACCGCACACTGTCCAGCACTGGGAGGTACTCCCCTCTGTCCAGCTAAGTCCTCTCCACTGGTCACAGCAGGGACCTCCTTCCAACTATCCACCACAGGGGCATCCTTCTCACTGTCCACCAGAAAGACATCCATTAACTGTCTACCACAGGGACATACTCCCCATTGTCAACCAAAGGGATGTCCACCCCACTTTCCACCACAGGGATGTTTTCCACACAGTCCAACACAGGGGTGTGCTCACCAATGTCCACTACAGGGACATCCTTCCTACTGTCCACCACAGGGAGGTCCTCACCACAGTCCACAACATGGATGTCCTTCCCACTGTAAACCAAAGAAATGTCCTTCCCACAGTCCACCACAGGGACGTCCTTCCATCTGTCGACTACATGGACATCCATCCCACTGTCCACCACAGGGAAGTCCTCCCAACCATCCTCCACAGAGAGGTCCTCCCCATAGTCCACCACACGGATGTCCTCCACAGTGTAATCCACAGGCATGGCCTCATCAGTGTGCACTACAGTGAAGGACTCACCACTCTATACCACAGGGATGTCCTTCCCATTGACCACCTCAGTGACTACCTCCCCCACTTTCCATCCCAGGGACATCCTACCCACTGTCCACCACAGAAAGGTTCTCAATGCCGTCCACCAAATGGACATCCTTACCACTATTTACCACAGGGTCATCCTCACCAATGTCCACCACAGGGATGTCCTTCCCACTGTTCACCACAGGAACATCCTTTCCACTGTGCACCACAGGGACATTCTTCTGTGCATATCAGAAATGTTCTTACCACTGTCCATCACAGAGATGTCCTCTGCACTCTCCACTCCAGGCCAATCCTTCCCACTGTCCACCAAAAAGACGTTTTCTTGTGCACCACAGGAACGTCCTCCCCACTGTCCACAATGTCATCATCACCACTGTCCACCACAGTGAAATGCCCTCACCAATGTCCACTGCAGAGACGTCCTTCCCACAGTCCACCACAGGGATTTCCTCCCAACTGTCAAAAACAGGGATGTCCTTCCCACTGTAAACCACAGGGATATCCTCCCTACTGTGCACCACAGGGACATCCTCCTGGGCAAAACAGGGATGTCCTCACGAATGTGCACCACAGGGACATCTTCTGGTGCACACTATAGATGTCCTCACCACTGTCCACCCCAGAGGTGTCCTCTGCACTCTCCAAAACAGGGACATCCTTCCCATGGTCCACCAAAATAACATTTTCCTGTTCACCACAGTAACATACTCACCACTGTCCACCACAGGGACGTCCTCATCACTGTCCAGCACAGGGATGTCCTTACCACTGTCCATTACAGAAACATCCTCCACACTGTTCACCACAGGGACAACCTTCTGCTTGTCCATCACAGGGATGTCCTCCCCACTCTCAACAAAAAGACATCCTTCGCACTGTCCACCACAGGGATGTCATCACAACTGTCCAACACAGAGAGTTCCTCTTTACTGTCCACCGCAGAGATGTCCTTCACACTGTCCACCACAGTGATGTCCTTTCAACTGACAACCAGAGGGATATCCTTCCCACTGTTGACCACAAGGAGGTCCTTCCCAATGTCCACAAAAGGGATGTCCTTTTTACTGTCCCCAACATAAATGTCCTTCTCACTGTCCAAAACAATGACATCCTTCCCACTGTCTACCACAGGGAGGTCCTATCTACTGTCCACAGCAGTGATGTCCTTTCCACTGTCCACCACAGTGATGTCCTCCTCACTGTCCACCACAAGGACATCCTTCCCAATGTCCACCACAGAAACCACCTCCCCACTGTCCACCACGGGAATGTCCTACACTGTCAGCCACAGGGAGATCCTGCCCAATGTCCACCACAGGGATGTTCTCACAAATGTCCAACACAGAGTTTTCCTCAGCACTCTTCACCACAGGGACATCTTTCCCCTCTCAGTCAACCACAAAGACATTCACCCCACTGTCCACCACAGAGATGTTTCCCCACTGTCTACAACAGGGGGGTCCACACCAATGTCCACCACAGAGGTGTTCGTTCCCATTGTTCAAAACAGAAACATCCTCCTCACTGTGCACCACAGGGTTATCCTCATGACTGTGCACAACAGGGACATCTTCCAGTGCACAACAGGGACGTCTTCAGCACAGTCCACCCTAGAGATGTCCTCTGCAGTCTCCAAAACAGGGACATTCTTCCCATGGTCCACCAAAATGACATTCTCCAGGTCACCACAGAAATGTCCTCACTACACTTTACTACAGGGATGACCTCCCCTCTGTCCAGCACAGGGACATCCTTTCCACTGTCCACCATAGTGACGTCCTTTCCACTGTCCACCACAGTGACGTCCTTCCCACTGTCCTCCAAAGGGATGTCTTTTCCAAAGTCCTCCACAGGGACATTCTTCCAACAGTCTACCACATGGACATCCTCCCCACTGTCCATCACAATGACGTCCTCTCCACTGTCTACCACAGGGACGTCCTTCCCACTGTCCATAAAATGGACGTCCTTCCAATTGTTCACCACAGGGACATCCTCCAAATTGTCTACCACAGTGACATCCTTACCCCATCTACCACAGAGTTGTAAACCCCACTGTCCACCACAGGGATGTTTCCCGACTGTCCACCACAGGGTTGTCCTCACCATTGTCCACCACTGAGGTATTCTTTCCCACTGTTCAAAACATGGACATCCTCCCTACTGTGCACCACAGTAACATCCTCCTGTGCACAACAGGGTCATCCTCACGACTGTGCACCACAGGGACATTTTCCAGTGCACACCAGAGATATTTTCAACACTGTCCACCCCAGAAATGTCCTCTGCACTCTCCAAAACATGGACATCCTTACCGAGGTCCACCAAAGGGACGTTCTCGATCTCACCACAGAAAGGTCCTCACCACTATTCACCACAGGGATGTCAGCCCCACTGTCCATCACAGGGACATCCTTCCCACTTTCCACAACAGTGTCGTCCTTCCCATTGTCCACCACAAGGACATCCTTCCCACTGTCCACCATAGAGAGGTCAAACCCACTGTCCACCACAGGGACGTCATACCCACTGTCCAGCAAAGGATTGTCCTTCTCACAGTCCAAAACAGGGACATTCTCCAACTGTCCACCACAGGGACATCCTCCACATTGTCCACCACAGTGACATTCTTCCCTCATCTAGCACAGAGACGTAAACCACACTGTCCACCACAGGGATGTATCCCACTTTCCACCACAGGGTTGTCTTCATCAATGTCCACCACTGGGGTGTTCTTTTCCACTGTTCAAGACAGGGACATCCTCCCTACTGTGCACCACAGGAACAATCTCCTGTTCACAACAGGGATGTACTCACGACTGTGCACCACAGGGACATCTTCCAGTGCACACCAGGGACATCCTCACCACTGTCCAACTGAGAGATGTCCTCTGGACTCGCCAAAACAGGGAAATCCTCCCTATGTTCCAACAATGGGACGTTCTCCAGTGCAACACAGAAACGTTCTCACCACTGTTCACCACAGGGATGCCCACCCGACTGTCCACCGCAAGGACATCCTTCCCACTGTCCACCACAGAGATGTCCTTCCCACAGTTCACAAAAAGGACGTCCTTCCCACTATTCACCACAGAAATATCCTCCCCACAGTCCACAACAGGGAAGGCCTACCCACTGTCCACCAAGAAGACGTTCTACCCACTGTCCTCCACAGGGACATCCTACCCACTTTCTACCACAGGGAAGACCTTCCCACTGTCCAATAAAGGGACGTACTTCCCACTGTCCACCAAAGGTACATCTTTCAACTGTCCAGCACAGAGACATCATCCCCACTGTCCACCACAGGGACATCCTACCCACTGATCACCACAAGGACGTCCTTCATACAGTCCACCATAGAAAAGTCCTCCCTGT
Organism: Arvicanthis niloticus; assembly: GCF_011762505.2. Classification (NCBI taxonomy): domain Eukaryota; kingdom Metazoa; phylum Chordata; class Mammalia; order Rodentia; family Muridae; genus Arvicanthis; species Arvicanthis niloticus. The sequence goes on along the minus strand of NW_023045993.1, from coordinate 73,060 downwards.
TTTCCACCAAAGGGACGTCCTTCCCAATTTCCACCACAGGAACATCGTCCAAATTGTCCACCACAGTGACATCCTTTTCACTGTTCATCACTGGGACATCCTACACACTTTGCACAACAGGGACATTTTCCTGTGCACAACAGGGATATATTCACCACTGTGCACCATAGGGACATCCTCCTTTTCACACCAGGGATGTCTGCAACACTCTCCACCCCAGAGATGCCCTCTGCACTCTCCACGACAGGGACATCCTCCTCACTATCCACCAGAGAAACATCTTTCCCACTATTCACCACAGGGATGTCATCCCAAACGTCCAACACAGAATAGTCCTCTTCACTGTCCACCACAGGGATGTCCTCCCCACTGTCCACCAAAGGAATATCCTTCCCACTGTTAACCACAAGGGGGTCCTTCCCAATATCCACAACAGGAACTTTCTTCCCACTGTCGACAACATAAATGTTCTTCCCACTGTCCACCACAGTGTGTTTCTCTCTACTGTCAACCACAAAGATGTGCTTTCCACTGTCCACCAAAGGGACATTTTCCTTTGCACCAGAGAAACTTCCTCACCACTGTACACCATAGAAACGTCCTTTCCACTGTTCACCACAAGGTCATCCTTCCCAATATCCAAGACAGGTAGGTCCTAACCACTGTCCACAACAGGGACTTCCTTTCCACTGTCCACCACAGAAACATCGTCATCACTGGCTATCACAGAGACATCTTTACCACTTTCCACCACAGAGAGGTCCTCCCTGCTGTCCACCACATGGACGTCCTTCACACTGTCCACAGCAGAAAGGTCCTACCCACAGTCCACCACAGGCAAATCCTCCCAACTGTCCACACCAAGGAGTTCCTCCCCCACAGTCAACCACAGGGACGTCCTTCCTACTGTCCTCCAAAGGGACATCCTTCTCACTGTCCACAACACAGACATCTTCCCCACTGTCCACCACATGGATGTCCTTACCACTGTCCACAACCTGGACGTTCTTCCCACTGTCCACCACAGGGTCGTACTACCCCAAAGTATACCAGAGTGTGGTCCTTTCCACTGTCCACCACAAGGACATCCTCCTGTGCACAACAGGTATGTCCTCACCACGGTGCACCACAGAAAATTACTTTGCATTGTCCTCCACAAGGACGTCATTCCCACTGTCCACAAAAGTGAGGTCCTCCCTGCTGTCCACCACAGGGGAATCCTTAGGACTGTCCACCACAAGGTCGTCCTCACCACAGTCCACCACAGGGATGTCCTTCCCACTGTTCACCAGAGAAACATCTTCCCCAATGTGCACAAAAGGGACATCCTTTTACTGTCCAGAACAGGGGATGTCCTTTCTACTGTCCAGCACAGAGAGGTCCTTCCTGCTCTCCACCACAGGGACAGTCTTCCCACTGTCCACCATAGAACGTCCTTTCCACTATCCACAACAGGTACATCCTCTCCACTGTCCACCAGAGGTACATCCTTCCCATTATACACCACAGAGAGGTCCTTTCTGCTGTCCACCACAGGGACATTCTTCCCAATGTCCACCACAGAGATAACCTCCACACTGTCCACCACAAGTATGTCCTCTCCACTTTAAACAGGGAGGTCCTTTCCACTGTCTAACATAGGGACGCACTCCCCTTGTCCACAACATGGTCATCCCTCCACTGTCCACAAAAAGGACATTTCTCCCACAGTTTAGCACAGGGATGTCCTTTCCACTGTCCAATACAGGAACGTTATACCCACTGTCCACCACAGGGAGGTCCACACAACTGTCCACCACAGGGATTTCCTCCCCACTGTCCATAAGAGAGAGGTTCTCCCCACAGTCAACCACAGGGATGTCCTCTTGTGTACCACAAGGACATCCATAAAACTGTCCACCACAGAGTCATCTTCACCCTTGTGCAGCACAGTGACGTCCTTCCCACTGTTCACCACAGGGACATCCTCCTGTGCACAACAGGGACATCCTTTCCACTGTCCACCAGAGGAACCTCCTCCCCAATGTTCACTACAGACTGGACCTCCCCACAGTCCACCACATGGACGTCTTTCCCACTGTCCACCAATGAAATATCCTCCTCATTTTGCAACACAGGGACATACTGCTATGCACAACAGGGACATCCTCACAACTGTGCACCACAGAGATATTCTTTCCACACTCCACAACAGAGATTTCCTTCCCACTCTAGACCACAGACATGTCCTCCCTGCTGCCCACGACAGAGACATTCTTCCCACTTTCCACCACAGAAGCATACTCCCCTCTGACCACCAAAGGGATGTACATTTCACATTACACCAGGGAGGTGTCCATCCCACTGTACACAACAGAAATGTTCTCCCCACTGTCAACCACAGGGAGGTCCTCCCAACTGTCCATCACAGGGACATCCTTTCCACAGTCCACCAAACAGATGTCCTTCCCACTCTCCACCACAGGGCCATCCTCCTGTGTACTACAAAGACATCCTTACCACTGTCCACAACATGGTTGTCCTCAACAATATGCACTACAGGGAAGTCCTCACCACAGTCCACCACACAAATATCCTCCACACTGTAAACCACAGGGACATCCTACCCACTGTCCACAACAGGGACATGCTTCTGCCTGTCCACCACTGTGATGTCCTCACCACTGTCCTCCAAAGCGACGTCCTTCCCACTGTTGACCACAAGGACATCATTTCAACAGTCCACCACAGTGAAGTCCTCTTCACTGACCACCACAGGATGTCCTTCACACTGTACAACACAGGGACATCCTCCTGTGCACAACAGGGATGTTCTTACCACTGTCCACCCCAGGGATGTCTTCTGCACTCCCCACTACAAGGATATTTTTCTCACTGTCCACCAAAGAGACATTCTCTTATGCACCACAGGAGCACTGTTTTTACTGTCCAAAAGGCTGTCATCCACACTGTCCACCACAGTGAAATCCTCTCAACACTCCAACACAGGGTCATCCTCCCAACTCTCCACAACACAGATGTCCTCCCAAATATCACACAAAATGAAGTCCTTCCAACTGTAAACAACAGGAAAATCCTCCCCACTGGGCCCAACAGGGATGTCCTAACCACTGTCCTCCACAGAGATGTCCTCCGCACTGTTCACAACAGGCATGTCCTTTTCACTCTCCACCACAAGGACCTCCTTCTCACTGTCCACCACAGGGAAGTCCTCTCTACTGTCCAACACAGGGACGTTATTTCCACTGTCCACCACATGGATGTCCACCGCACTGTCCACAACTGGCATGTCCTTTCCACTGTCCACCACAGAAAGGTACACCCTGCTGTCCACAACAGGAACGTACTTCCTAATGTCCACCTCAATGATGTCCTTTCCTCTGTCCTACACAGGGACGTCCTTCCCACTGTCCACCACATGGTGGTACTCTCCACTGTCCACCAGAGGGACATTCTTGCCACTGTAGAACACACGGAAGTCTTCCCAATGTCCAAAACATGTACATCCTTCCCACAATCCACAACATAAATGTCCTTTTCACTCTCCACCACAGGGACCTTCTTTCCACGGTTCACTACAGAGAGGTCCTCTCTACTATCCAACACAGGGATGTCCTTACCACTGTCCACCTAAGTGACGACCTCCCCTTTCTCCACCACAGGGACATCCTTCCCACTGTCCACCACAAGGAGTTCCTACCCAATGACCACCAGAGATACATCCTTTCCACTGTTAACCACAAAGAGGTCTTTGCCAATCTCCAAAACAGGGCCACCCTTCCCACAGTCCACAACATATATGTCCTTTGAATGTCCACCACAGGGACCTCCTTCTCACTGTACACCACAGGGAAGTCCTCTCTACTGTACACTACAGGTATGTCCTTTCCACTGTCCACCACAGGGATGTCCTCCGCCCTGTCCAAAATAGGCATGTTCTTCCCATGGTCCACCACAGGGACCTCCTTCCCACTCTCCACCACAGAAAGTCCTCTTCACTGTCCACCACAGGGATGTCCTTCCCACTGTACACCACAGGGACATACTCCTGTGCACAACAGGGATAGTATTACCACTGTTCACCCCAGAGATGTCTGCTGCACTCCCCACTACAAGGACATACTTCTCACTGTCCACCAAAGAGATATTCTCATGTGCACCACAGGAGCATTGTCCTTACTGTCCACAAGGCCTTCATCCACGATGTCCACCACAGTGAAATCATCTCAACTCTCCAACACAGGGACATCCTCCCTACTCTCCACAGCACAGATGTCCTCCCAACTATCAAACACAGTGACATCCTTCCCACTGTAAATAACAGTGACATCCTCCCCACTGTGCACCACAGGGACATCCTCCTGTGCACAACAGGGATGTTGTAACCAATGTCCACCACAAAGATGTCCTACACACTCTCCACCATATGGACATCCTTCCAACTATGCACCACAGTAACATCCTCCCCACTGTCGATCACAGTGAAATCCTCCCCACTGTCCACCACCGAAATGTTTTCCACACTATTAACACCAGAAAGGTCTTCCCCGCTGTCCACCAAGAGGACATCTTTCCCACTGTCCACCTCAGTGATATCCTTTCCTCAGATCATAACAGAGATGTCCTTCCCACTGTCTTCCACAAGGAGGTCCTCCCCACTGTCTACCAGAGGCACACCCTTCCCACTGTCCACCACAAAGGGGTCTTTCCCTATGTCCACAACATGGACGTTTTTCCCACAGTCCACAACATATATGTCCTTCACACTGTTCACCACAGTGACCTCCTCCCCACTGTCACCACAGGGAAATCCTCTCTACTGTCTACCACAGAAATAACATTTCCACTCTCCACCACATTGACATCCTCCGCACTGTCCACAAAAAACATGTACATCCCACTGTCAAAACAGAAACGTCCTCTTCACAGTCCACCACAGGAAGGTCCTCCCAACTGTCCACCACAGGGACGTCTTTTCCACTGTTAACCAAAGAGATGTCCTTCCAGCTAGCTGTCCACCACAGGGACATCCTCCTGTGTACCACAAGCACATCCTTACCAATATACACAACATGGTTGTCTTCACCAATGTCCACTACAGGGACGTCCTCACCACTGTCCACAACATGAATATACTCCACAGTGTAAATCACAGGGACATCTTACACATAGTACACCACAGGGAGGTCCTCCCCACTGTCCACAACAGCAACAACCTTCTGCCTGTCCACCACAGTGATATTCTCCCCACTGTACACCTCAGGGACATCCTCCTGTGCACAACAGGGATGTTTTTACCACTGTACACCCCAGAGATGTAGTCTGCACTCCCCACTACAAGGACATCCTTCTCACTGTCCACCAAAGAGAAATTCTATTGTCCACCACAGGAATGTTGTTCTTACTGTCTACAAGGCCGTCATCTGCACTGTCCACCACAGTGAAATCCTCTCAAGTCTCCACCACAGTGACATCCTCCCAACTCTCAACAACAGGGATGTCCTCCCAACTATCAAACACAGTGAAGTCCTTCCCACTGTAAACAACAGGGACATCCTCCCCACTGGGCACAACAGGGATGTCCTAACCATTGTCCACCACCACATAGATGTCCTCCACACTCTAAACCATATGGACATCCTTCTGACTATGCACCACAAGGACGTTCTCTAGTTCACCCCAGTAACATTCTCCCCACTGTCCACCACAGTGAAATCCTCCCCACTGTCCACAACAGGGATGTCCTCCCCACTGTCCACCTCAATGATGTCCTCCCCAAAGACCATAACAGGGATGTCGTTCCCACAATTCAAAACAGAAAGGTCCTCCCTGCTGTCCACTACAGGGACGTCGTTTCCTCTGTCCACCCCAGTGATATCCTCCCCACAGACCATATCAGGGATTTACTTCTTACTTTCCACCACAGGGACATCCTCCCCACTGTCCACAAGATTGTCATCCTTCCCACTGTCCACCAAAAGGTCTTTTGCAATGTCCACAACATGGTTGTCCTTCCCACTGTCCACCACAGAAAGGTCCTCCCCACTGTCCACCACAGGAATGTCCTTCCCATTGTCCACCTAAGTGACGTCCTCCCCTCTGTCCACAAGGGGGACATTCTTCCCACAGTTCACCACAAGGAGGTCTTTCTCAATGTCCAAAACAGAGATGTTCTTCCCACAGTCCACAACATAAATGTCCTTCCCACTGTCCACCACAGGGACCTCCTTCCCACTGTCCACCACATGGAAATCCTCCCTACTGTCCATCAAAGTCATGTCCTTTCCACTGTCCACCACAGGGACGTACTCCCCACTGTCCAAAAAAGGGATGTTCTTTCCAATGTCCACCACAGGGAAGTCCACCCCAGTGTCCACCACAGGAATGTACTACCCACTCTCTACTAAAGCGATGTCCTACCCACTGTCTACCCCAGGGAGGTCCTCCCCAGTCTCCACCACATGTAGGTCCTCTCTACTGTCCACCTAAGTAACGTCCTCCCCTCTGCCCAATAGAGGGTCATTACTCCCACAGTTCACCACAAGGAGGTCTTTCCCAATGTCCACAACGGAGATGTTCTATCCAAAGCCCACAACATAAATGTCCTTTCCACTGTGCACCACAGGGACATCCTCCTGTGTACTGAAAGGACATCCTGCCCAATGTCCACAAGGTTGTCCTCAACAATATGCACTACAGGGAAGTCCTCACTGCCATCCACCACATGAATATCCTCCGCATTGTAAACCACAGGGACATCCTACCCACTCTCCACCATAGGGAGTTCCTCCCCTCTGTCCACCACAGGGACATCCTTCTGCCTGTCCACCACAGTGATGTCCTCCCCACTGTCCTCCAAAGGGACATCCTTCCCAATGTTGACAACAAGGACGTCATTTCAACGGTCCACCACAGGGAAGTCATTTTCACCGTCCACACAGGGATGTCCTTCCCACTGTACACCACAGGGACAACCTCCTGTGCACAACAGGGATGTTCTTACCATTGTTCACCCCAGAGATGTCTGCTGCACTCCCCACTACAAGGATATTCTTCTCACTGTCCACCAAATAGACATTCTCCTGTGCACCACAGGAGCATTGTCCTTACTGTCCACAAAGCCATCATTCACACTGTACTCCACAGTGAAATCCTCTCAACTCTCCAACACAGGGACATCCTCCCAACTGTCCACAACTCGGATGTCCTCCCAACTATGAAACATAGCGAAGTCCTTTCCACTGTAAACAACAGGGACATCCTTCCCACTGTGCACCACAGGGACATCCTCCTGTGCACAACAGGGATGTCCTAACCACTTTCCACCACAGAGATGTCCTCCGCATTCTCCACCATATGGACATCCTTCCAACTATGCATCACAGGTATATTCTCCAGTGCACCACAGTAACATTCTCCCCACTGTCCATTACAGTGAAATCCTCCCCACTGTCCACCACTGGGATGTCCTTCCCACTTTTTACAAAAGGGATGTCCTTCCCACTATTCACACCAGAAATGTCCTCCCCACTGTCCATCAAGAGTATGTCTTTCACACTGTCCACCTCAGTGATATCCCTGCCTCAGATCACAACAGTGATGCCCTTCCCACTTTCCACCACAAGGAGCTCCTCTCCACTGTCCACCAGTGGTACACCATTCCCACAATCCCTCACAATGAGGTCTTTCCAAATGTCCACAACAGGGACGTCCTCCCCACAGTCCACAACATATATGTCCTTCCAACTTTCCACCACAGGGACCTCCTTCCCAGTGTCCACCACAAGAAGTCCACTCTACTGTCCACCACATGGATGTCCTTTCCACTGTCCACAACATTGATGTCCTCCGCACTGTCCACAACAAACATGTACATCCCACTGTCCACCAGAGAAATGTCCTCTCCACTGTCCACCAAAAGGAGGCATGTTCTTTCCATGGTCCACCACCGGGATCTCCTTCCCATTGTACACAACAGGGAAGTCCTCATTACTGTACATCACAGGGATGTCCTTTCCACTGTCCAACAAAGGGAAGTCCTCTACACTGTCCACAACAGGCATGTCCTTCCCACTGTCAAACACAGTAAGGTATACCTTGCTGTCCACAACACGAATGTACTTCCTAATGTTTACTAAATGATGTCCTCCCCTATGTCCACCACAGAGAAATCCTTCCCACTGTCCACCACATGGTGTTTCTCATCACTGTCCATGAAAGTGACATGCTTCCCACTGTCCAGCACACTGAAGTACTTCCCAATGTCCACAACATAGATGTCCTTCCCACAATCCACAACATAAATGTCCTCAACACTGTCCAAAACACAGACCTTCTTCCCACTTTTCACCACAGAAAGGTCCTCCCCAATGTCCACCACAGGGATGTCCTTCCGAATGTCCACCTAAGTGATGTCCTCCCCTCTGTCCACAAGAGGGACATTCTTCTCACAGTTCATTACAAGGAGGTCTTTCCCAATGTCCACAACAGATTGTTCTTCCCACAGTCCACAACATAAATGTCCTTCCCACTGTCCACCAATGGGACCTCATTTCCGCTGTCCACCACAAGGAAGTCCTCTCTACAGTCCACCACAGGGATGTCCTTTCCACTGTCCACCAAACGGATGTCCTCTGCACTGTCCACAACAGGCATGTCCTTCCCACTGTCCACCACAGAAAATTACATCCTGCTGTCCACAATAGGAACGTACTTCCCAATGTCCACTAAATGATGTCCTCTTTTATGTCCATCATAGAAACTTCCTTCCCACTGTCCACGAGAGGTTTTTCTCCCCACTGTCCATGAGAGGGACATGCTTCCCACTGTCCACCACACGGAGGTCCTTCCCAGTGTCCAAAACATGGACTTCCTTCCCACATTCCACAGCATAAATGTCCTCCCCATTGTCCACCACAGGGATGTCCTTCCCACTGCCCACCACAGAAAAGTCCTCCCCATTGTCCACCACAGGGATATCTTTCCCACTGTTCACCTAAGTGACGTCCTCCCCTCTGTCCACAAGAGGGACATTCTTTCCACAGTTCACTGCTAGGAGGTTTTTCCCAATGTCCACAACAGTGATGATCTTTTCAAAGTCCACAACATAAATATCCTTCACAATGTCTACCACAGGGACTTCCTTCCCACTGTCCACCACAGTGAGGTCCTGTCTACTGTCTATCATAGTGATGTCCTTTACATTGTCCAACACAGGGATGTCCTCCATACTGTCCAGAACAGCAATGTTCTTTCCACTGTCCACCACAGGGATGCCATCCCCAGTGTCCACCACAGGAATGTACTACCCACTGTCCACCAAAGGGATGTCATACCCACTGTCCACAACAAGGATGTCCTTTCCACTGTCCACCACAGGGATGTCCTCTGCCCTGTCCAAAATAGGCATGTCCTTTCCATGGTGCATCACAGGGACCTCCTTCTCACAGTCCAGCACAATGATGTCCTCTCTACTGTCCACCACAGGGATGTCCTTTCCACTGGCCACAAAGGGACGTCCTCCACACTGTCCACGACAGGCATGACCTTTCCACTGTCCACCACAGAAAGGTACACGCTGCTGTCCACAACAGGAAAGTACTTCCCAATGTCCACTAAATGATGTCCTCTCCTATGTCCACCACAGAGACCTCCTTATCACTGTCCACCACATGGTGTTTCTTGCCACTGTCAATGAGAGGGTCATGCTTTCCACTGTCCACCATACAGAGGTCCTTCCCAATGTCCACAACATATATGTCCTTCCCACAATCCACAACATAAATGTCCTCCCCGCTGTCCAACACATGGACCATCTTCCCACTGTTCACCTCAGAAAGGGCCTCTCTACTGTCCACCACAGGGATGTCCTTACCACTGTCCAAACCAGTGACATCCTACCCACTGTCCAAAACAGGGATGTCCTTCCTAATGTCCACCACAGAAAGCTCCTCCCCACTCTCCATCACAGATATTTCCTTCTCACTGTCTACCTAAGTGATGTCCTCCCCTCTGTCCACAAGAGGGACATTCTTCCCACAGTTCACTACAATAGCTCTTTCCCAATGTCCCTAACAGAGATGTTCTTCCCACAGTCCACAACATAAATGTCCTTCCCACTGTCCACCACAGGGACCTCCTTCCCACTGCCGACCACAGAGAGGTCCCCTCTAATGTCCATCAAAGTGATGTACTTTTCACTGTCCACCACAGGGACATACTCACCACTGTCCAAACAGGATTGTTCTTTCCACTGTCTACTAAATAGACGTCCTCCCCAGTGTCTACCACAGTGAGGTGCTCCCCAAACTCCACCAGAGTTAGATCCTCTCCACTGTCCAGTATAGGGACGTCATTTCAACTGTCCACAACAGAAATATTCTCCCCACTGTCTACAACAGGGATGTTCTTCCCACTGTCCATCACAGAGACGTTTTTCCCACTGCCCTCCACAGGGACATCCTACCCAGTGTCTACCACAGGGATGTCCTTCCTACTGTCCAACAAAGGGACATTCTTCCCACTGTGCACCAAAGGTACATCTTTAAACTGTCCACCACAGAGACCTCCTCCCAACTGTCCACCACAGGGACATCCACCCCACTGACCACCACTAGAATGTCCTGCATACAGTCCACCATAGAGAAGTCCTCCGTGTTGTCCACCAAAGGGACACAGGGATGTCCTCCCCACTCTACAACAGAGAGATATCCTTCCCACTCTTCACTACAAGGTGCCTTTCCAATATCAACAACAGCGACTTCCTTCCCACTGTCCACAACATAAATGTCTTCCCACTGTCCACCACAGTGTGTTTCTCTCTACTGTCCACCACATATATGTACTTTCCACTGTACACAACAGTGACATACTCCACACTTCCCAATGTCCATTAAATGATGTCCTCTCCTATGTCCACCACATGGTGATTCTTTCCACAGTCCACAAGAGAACCATGCTTCCCACTGTCTACCACAGAGAGGTCCTTCCCAATGTCAACAACATGGACATCCTTTTCACAATCCGCAACATAAATGTCCTCCCCACTGTCCAACACATGGACTTTCTTCCCACTGTTCACCACAGAAAGGTCCTCTCTACTGTCCACCACAGTGATGTCCTTACCACTGTCAAAACCACTGACATCCTCCCCACTGTCCACAACAGGGATGGCCTTCCCACTGTTCACCACAGAATGGTCTTTCCCACTGACCACAACAGGGATGTCCTTCCCACTGTCTACCACAGGGATGTCCTTCCCACTGTCCACCAAAGAGACCTCCTCCCCACTGTCCAACACAGAGACATCCTCCCCACTGACCACTACAAGGATGTCCTTCATGCAGTCTCCCATGGATAAGTCCTCCCTGTTGTCCAACATACAGACATCCTTCCCACTGTCCAACACAGGGACATCCTTTTCACTGTTCATCAGTGGGACATCCTATCCACTTTGCACAACAGGGATATTTTCCTGTGCACAACAGGGATATCCTCACCACTGTGCAACACAGGGACATCCTCCTTTGCACACCAGGGATGTCAGCAACACTCTCTGCCCCAGAGATGTCCTCTGCACTCTCCACGACAGGGGCATCCTCCCCACTATCCACCAAAGAAACGTCTTTCCCACTATTCACCACAGGGATGTCACCCCAAATGCCCAACACAAAAAAGTCCTCTTCACTGTCCACCACAGGGATGTCCTCCCCACTGTCCACCAGAGGGATATCCTTCCCACTGTTCACCACAAGGATGTCCTTCCCAATATCTACAAAAGGGACTTCCTTCCCACTTTCCACAACATAAATGTTCTTCCCACTGTCCACCACAGTGTTTCTCTCTACTGTCCACCACAGAGATGTACTTTCCACTCTCCTCCAAAGGGACGTTTTTCTTTGCACCAAAAAAACTTCCTCACCACTGTCTACCACAGAAACCTCCTCAAGACTGTCCAACCACTGTGAAGTCCTTTCCACTTTCCACCATGAGGATGTCCTCTCCATTGTCCACCACAGAATCATTATTTCCACTGTTCACCACAGGGACGTCTTTCCCAATGTCCAAGACAGGGAGGTACTCACCACTGTCCACCACAGTGACGTCCTTTCCACTGTCCACCACAGTAATATCCTCATCATTTTCTATCACAGGGACATGTTTACTACTGTCCACCACAGAGAGGTCCTCCCTGCTGCCCACCACAGGGACGTCCTTCACACTCTTCACCACAGTAACGTCCTCTCGTTTGTACAAAACAGAAATGTGATCCCCACTGTCCACCACAGGGACGTCCTACTTACTGTACACCACAGGGAGAACCTCCCAACTGCCTACAACAGGACATCCTTCCCATTGTCCACCACATGGACATCCTTTTGCTGTCCACAAAAAGGACTCCCTTCCCACTGTTTACCACAGGGACATCTTCCTAACTGTCCACCACACAAATATGTTCCCAACTGTCCATTAAAGAAACATCCATCTCACTGTACACAACAGGGATGTACTCCCCAGTATCCTCCACAAGAATGTCCATCCAACTGTCCACAACAGAAAGGTCCTACCCACTGTCCACCAGAGATCCTCCCAGCTGTCCACCCCAAGGAGTTCCTCCCCACAGTTCACCACAGGGACCTCCTTCCCACTGTCCACCAAACGGACATCCTTCCCAATATCCACCACAGGGATGTCCTAACCCACAGTCCACCAGAGTATTTTCCTCCCCACTGTCTACCACAAGGACATCCTCCTGTGCACAACAGGGATGTACTCACCACTGTGCACTGCAGGGACATACTTTGCATTGTCCACCACAGAATCATCCTTCCCACTTTCCACCAAAGTGAGATCCTCCTTGCTGTCCACCAAAGGAGCATCCTTACCACTGTCCACCACAGGATCCTCCTCACAACTGTCCACCACAGGGATGTCCTCCACACTGTATAAAACAGGGAAGTACTCTCCACTGTACAGCTCAGGGACATCCTCGTTACTTACCACCACAGAAACTTTCTCCCCAGTGTCCACCATAGGGACATCCTCAACACTGTCCTCCAGAGTGATGTCCTCCCCTCTCTCCACCTCAGAAGCATCTTCCCCACTGTCCACTACAGGGACGTCCATCAAATTTTCCACCACAGGGAGGTCATCTCCACTGTCCACCACAGGCATGTCCACCACACTGTCCACCACAGGAATGTCCTCTTCACTGTCTACCACAAAAACATCCAATCCACTGTCCACCACCAAAACATCCTTATCACTATCCATCACTGTGATTGTGGTGCACCACAGGAATATTCTTTCCAAAGTCCACAACAGAGATGTCCTTCCAACTGTAGACCACAGAGATGTCCTCCCTGCTGTCCACCACAGGGACATTCTTCCCACTTTCCACTACAGAAACTTCCTCCACACTGTCCACCAAAGTGATGTCCTCCCCTCATTCTGCCACAGACATCCATCCCAGTATCCACAACAGAAGTGTCCTCCCCACTGTCCACCACAGGGAGGTCCTCCCAACTATCCACCACAGGGATATCCTCCTCACTTTGCAAAACAGGGACATTCTCTTATGCACAAAAGGGACATCCTCAAAACTGTGCACCACAGGAATATTCTTTCCACTACCCACAACAGAGATACCATTCATACTGTAGACCACAGAGATGTCTTCCCTGCTGTTCACCACAGGGACATTTTTCTCCATTTCCACCACAGAAACATCCTCCCCAATGTCCACCAAAGGGAAGTCTTCCCCACATTCAACCAGAGATGTCCATCCCACTGTCCACAACAGAAATGTTCTCCCACTGTCCACCACAGGTATGTCCTCCCAACTGTCCACCACAGGGACATCCTTTCCATAGTCCACCAAACAGATATCCTTCCCACTGTCCACCACAGGGACATCCTCCTGTGTACTACAAGGACATCATTACCATTGTCCACAACATGGTTCTCCTCAACAATATGCACTACAGGGAAGTCCTCACTGCAGTCCACTATACAAATCCTCCGCACTCTAAAACACAGGGACATCCTACCCACTGTCCTTCCCTCTGTCCACCACAGGCACATCCTTTGGCCTGTCCACCACAGTGATGTCCTATGCACTGTCCTCCAAAGTGATGCCCTTCCCACTGTTGACCACAAGAATGTCATTTCAAAGGTCCAACACAGGGAAGTCCTCTTCACTGTCCACCACAGTGATGTCCTTCCCACATTACACCACAGGGACATCCTCCTGTGCACAACAGATATGTTCTTACCACTGTCTACAACAGAGATGTCTTCTGCACTACCCACTACAAGCATATCTTTCTCACTGTGCAACAAAGAGACATTCTCTTCTGCACAACAGGAGCTTTGTCCTTACTGTCCACAAGGCCGACATCCATACTGTTCACCACAGTAAAATCCTCTCCAATCTCCAACACAGAAACATCCTCCAAACTTTTCACAGCACAGATGTCCTCCCACCTATCAAACCCAGCGAAGTCCTTCCCACTGTAAACAACAGGGACACCTTCCCTACTGTGCACCACAGGGACATCCTTCTGGGCACAACAGGAATGTCTTAACCACTGTCCACCACAAATATGTCCACCGTACTCTCCACCATATGGACATCCTTCCAACTATGCACCACAGGGACATTCTCCAGTGCACCACAGTAACATCCTCCCAACTGTCCACCACCGGGATGTCCTCCCCAATGTCTACAACAGGGATGTCCTTCCAACTATTCACACCAGAAAGGTACTCCCTGCTGTCCACCAAGAGAATGTCCTTTCCACTGTTCACCTCAGTGATATCCTCTCCTCAGATCATAACAGGGATGTCCTTCCCACTGTCCACCACAAAGTTCCTCCCCAATTTCCACCACATGGTGTTTCTACCCACTGTCCATGAGAGGGACATGCTTCCCACTGTTCACCACATGGAGGTCCTTCCCCATGTCCACACCATGGACATCCTTCCCACAATCCACAACATAAACATCCTCACCACTGTCCAACGCATGGGCCTTTTTCCCACGGTTAACCACAGAAAGTTCCTCTCTACTGTCCTCCACAGGGATGTCCTTACCACTGTCCAAAACAGTGACATCCTTTCCACTGTCCACAACAGGGATGTCGTTCCCACTGTCCACCACAGGAAGGTCCTCCCCAATGTCCACCACAGGGATATCCTTCCCACTGTCCACCTAAGTGACGTCCTTCAATCTGTCCACAAGAGGGACATTTTTCCCACAGTTCACCACAAGGAGGTCTTTCCCAATGTCCATAACAGAGATGTTCTTCCCACAGTCCACAACATAAATGTCCTTCCCACTGTCCACCACAGGGACATCCTTTCAACTGTCCACCATAGGAAGGTCCTCTCTACTGTCCATCAAAGTGATGTCCTTTCCACTGTCCACCAGAGGGATGTACTCCCCACTGTCTAAAACAGGGATGTTATTTCCACTGTCCACCACAGGGACGTCCTCCCCAGTGTCCACCACAGGAATATACTACCCATGGTCCACCACAGGTATGTTCTACCCACTGTGTACCAAAGTAATGTCCTCCCCAATCTCCACCACAAGTAGGTTCTCTCCACTGTCCACCACAGGGACGTCATTTCAAATGTCCACCACAGAAATATTATCCCCACTGTCCACAACAGGGATGTCCTTCCCACTGTCCACCAAAGATAGGTCCTCTTCACTGTCCACCACAGGGGTGTCTTTCCCACTGTCCACCTAAGTGATGTCCTCCCCTCTGTCCACAAGAGGGACCTTCTACCCAGAGTTCACCACAAGGGGGTCTTTCACAATGTCCCAACAGAGATGTTCTTCCCACAGTCCACAACAGAAATATCCTCACCACTGTCCACTAAAGGAGGTCCTCCCAACTGTCCACCAAAGGGATATCTTTCCACGGTCCACCAAAAAGATGTCCTTCTCACTGTCCACCACAGGGACATCCTCCTGTGTACTACAAGAACATCATTACCACAGTCAACTACATAGTTGTCCTCAACAATATGCACTACAGGGAAGTCCTTATCACTATCCACCACACAAATATCCTTCGCACTGTAAACCACAGGGACATCCTACACACTGTTTACAACAAGGAGGCCCTCCCCTCTGTCCACCACAGGGACATCCTTCTGCCTGTCCACCACAGTGATGTCCTCCCCACTGTCCTCCAAAGGGAAGTCCTTCCCACTGTCGACCACACGACATCATTTCAATGGTCCACCACAGGGAAGTCCTGTTCACTGTGCACCACAGGGATGTCCTTCCCACTGTACACCACAGGGATATCCTCCTGTGCACAACAGGGATGTTCTTACCACTGTCTACGACAGAGATGTCTTCTGCACTCCCCACTACGAGGACATCATTCTCACTGTCCACCAAAGAGACATTCTCTTGTGCACCACAGGAGCATTGTTCTTACTGTCCACAAGGCCTTCATCCACACTGTCCACCACACTGAAATCCTCTCAACTCTCCAACACAAGGACATCCTCCCAACTGTCCACAACTCGGATGTCCTCCCAAATATCAAACACAGTGAAGTCCTTTCTACTGTAAACAACAGGGACATCCTCCACACTGTGTACCACAGGGACATCCTCCTGTGCACCACAGGGATGTCCTAACCACTTTCCACCACAGAGATGTTCTCTGCACCCTCCACCATATGGACATCCTTCCACCTATGTACCACAGGGACATTCTCCAGTGCACCACAATAACGTCCTCCCCACTGTCCATCACAGTGAAATCCTTCCCACTGTCCACCACTGTTATGTCCTCCCCAATGTCTACAACAGGGATGTCCTTCCCACTATTCACACCGGAAAGGTCCTCCCCACTGTCCACCAAGAGGACGTCCTTCCCGCTGTCCACCTCTGTGAAATCCTCTCCTCAGATCATAACAGGGATATCCTTCCCACTGTCCACCACAAGTAGGTACTTCCCACTGTCCACCAGAGGCACACCCTTCCTACTGTCCACCACAAAGATGTCTTTCCCAATGTCCACAACAGGGATGTCCTCCCCACAGTCCACAACATATATGTCCTTCCTACTGTCCACCACAGGGAGCTCATTCCCACTGTCCACCACAGGGATGTCCTTTCCACTGTTCATCAAAGAGATTTCCTTCCCATTGTCAACCACAGGGACATGCTCCTGTGTACTACAAGGACATTCTTACCACTGTCCACAACATTTTTTTTCCTCACCAACGTCCACAACAGAGACGTACTCACCACTGTCCACAATATGAATATCCCCCACACTGTAAACCACAGGGTCTACCTAAACGTAAGCTTTAGCTTCTTTATAAAATAAACAGAGTAATCTCTGCCTCAGGGGGCTGTTAACATAAAATGAAATCTCAGCCATGAATAGTCTCTGTTCAGGTTGCTGGTAACAAAATATCATAAGCCGAGTAACATAAAAAAATACAGGTTTGTCTCTGAAGACTGAGAAGTCTACATTCAAGTACCTGGAAGATTCAGGGATGGCATAGGCAGTTTGCTCCCATTTTTTAGAAGGTAGACAAGGCAGCTTTCTGGGGTCCTTTAAAAAAAACTAATCCTATTCATGAATGCTCTATAACAGACCCCAGACCTTAGCACAGCTGACTCCATAATGGAAATGCCATTCAGGCTATAAAATTCAACATGTAGACAGCACCACCTGCCAAAACTAAAACAAAGACCTAATTCATCAAAGTCCATACAGTTCTGGGAAAAGTGTCAAAATGTACTAACCTTGCTTTTTGCGTCTGTAGTTCGCTCCTGGCTAAATGTTCTTGTTAACTGAAGCATGTAAACCCAGAATGTGGGTTTTTGGCTTAAAAGCTCATCCTGAGAAAAGCTTGGGGCTACACTGGGATCCAGAGCAGCCAGTGTAGTCACCAGCTGGCTAATAAAGGCTTTCTGCTGGCTTAAAGCTATGTCTAAGCAGTCTTCTCTGGTGGATGCTCTACAACAGGTTCCACTCTCATGATCAAACCCCAACCCAATATTATCCTTTTGTTTTCATGCAAAAGATAAGAAAGGGATAGAAGTTGGCATTGATATGGGGGCTTGATTCTAGCTGAAAGTAGACCCAAAGAAGCCCTAAGACAGACTCATTTCATTTGAGGGTTAGCTCAGGGAATACTCTGACATTACAGTCTCTCATGAGCAGAGCACAAAACCCCCCAGGCACATTGAACCTCCAGAACCACTCAAAAACAGATGCCTGGGATTTTCTGGTGGGCATATGTTAAGAAGTCAATAAAAGGAGGTCTCGGCACTTTGTTGTGAGTTAGCTGCACCATTCACCGAGACAACTCTAGAATGTTTGCTATGAGTATGTCCCTTATCATGGTTTTTCTTTTTAAAAAGCACAGAAAAAGTAAATGGTATTTCTAGAACCCAGGAACTTGGTTGTCTTTCCTTCCCCCCAAACCCCAATTAACTCCCCACATGAGAGTAATCGGATATGTATAGCTCAGAACTAGGAAGACACGGGAAGAATTAGAGATCAGAATTCTCATAATCCTAGAGGAGCTATTTCTGACACAAGGTCCTAAAGATTTCCAAACAATGCTGAAAAGGGGTGTGCTCCTAAGGTGTCCTCGCATGGTTAGATGCATGCGTGGTCCATATTATGCAGCCACACACTGATGAGGTCCACTAACGATTCCTTGTAATTTTTGTCCCTTCTGTCAAGTTTGGTAATTGTCACTGGCTTCATTTCTGCTTACCCTGTGTGTGGTCATGGGTATTAATTAACTTCCATATCGGTTTGCATGAATATCCATGACAGCCCTGCTGCTGATCAAGAAACTTCACCTTGAGAACATGGAATGCAGATCAAAGCAAGGCAAAGAAATATGGCTGGAGTGGTCTTGAGAAATTACAGTTCTGGTCACACCCTGGAAGGTCTGGGTAGGTCCACCTCCCACTGTCTCAGTCCCTGTCCCTACTCCTGAGGCTCCTCCCTCACAGCAAAGACCTACAGTTTTATGTGACCACCACAGTTGCCATGTTGTTTGTGTAAGGGGAGGAGGGTGGCTTGCAGTTGGACAGAGGGTTGTTTCCCATTTGTACAGCTCCTTCCCCTCTCCAAACTGCTGTTTTCTAGCTGTAAATGGAATAACATATGACCACTTTATGCTTCTAGACTTTGTAAACAAAGGCTAAATGGTGTGACTTCTCTTAAAAGCACTTTGGGCTTTAAAAATGTCTAGAACATTTGGCCAGGTGATTCACTTTTGGAAATCCATCCTCAGAAAACATCTGAAATGACCTGAGCCAGCCAACACGTGCCAGCCTATTACTAGGCAGCAACCATTTCACCACACGGGCATATACACACATACACACACACACACACACACACACACACACACACACACACACACGACTGCCACTGTCTTAATCTGTCCTTGCACCTCCAACACTCACACCCTCACCTCATCTACTTCGTCTAGGGATCAGGGATTCCCCTCCCCCCAGTCTTTAGGAAAAGAAGCCAAACCGAATTGTGCAGAATCCCCTTTAACAGGGAAGAGAGAAATGAACATCCACCATGGAAGTAAGAAAAACCTGCTCCATGTTTACTAGAGAGAATCTGTTCACAGGACACATCTAATGCTCCAAGTTACGTACCCTATCTGTTCTTCCCTTCCTCCTTTTGCTCAGCTAGTTTACATTAAACACCTGTGGTGCAGCAGACACCATCCTAGTTGGTGGGATCGTAGCATTTACACTTAGTTGGTGAGGTAATTGTTAAGCAGAACATTGAGAGGCTGAAGAGATGGCTCAGTGGACTCACAGAGGACTAGAGCTTAGGTCCCAGTGTAAGGCCCTCACAAATGTAGGACCTCACCCAAGCCTCAGGAATTCTCAGCCACCCATTAACTGCAAGACACCAAACTTCATGTAATCAGCAAGAGGCATATTTTAATCAGTATACTGAGGTCAAGACCCAGGACCCATGCAGGGGCAGTGGGGTCCAAACCCAGGCCTTTGGATACAGAATTTAAAGCCCAAAACCACAACTCATGGGGGGACCACAACCCAGGGGGAGTAAGGGAGGGCTATTGGAGAGCACCTATGGAAAGTCCCAGCCCATTATTCAGTTTGTGACAGGGTACAAAAAACAGGCTATTCTCTAAGAGACTATAGTCAGCCAAGTTCCTGGTATCCAGGATGCACAGGCATGCTGACTTGAACTCTCAGCTTAAACCCTATTTAGTCTATCTTATGGTTAGTTTACAGTTCCTGGTACCCATAATGATTGGTCAGGCTGTCCTGAAGTCCCAGCTCTGAACTCTTAGCTTATCTATTTTGTCTTGTGGATAGATAGTTTCCTAGGACCCAGAGTGCAGAACAAGCTAATCTGCACTTTTGACTCCATCTGTGGAAGGTTTAAAAATTTTTAACTCTTTCACCAGCACACATCCATATCAGGTAGCTAACAACCTCATCTAACTCCAGTCCCAGAGAATTCTATGTCCTCTTTTGTCCTCTGGAGGCACGGCACGTGCACACACACACACACACACACACACACACACACACAATTAGAAACATCTTTTTTAAATGTAAATTGAATGGGAAAAGTGAAATCAAAGAGGGAGGACATGATCACTCGTCAAGTGTGGAGATCTGTATTGTAGCTATAAGGGAGAAAGCAGGCAGAGGGCAGAGTCCAGGCAGAGCATGGCCTGACTAAAGCTAACCATGAGAGGAGAAAGGGGGAGGGAGAACATGAGACACATCATAGACCAAGAGACTGGTGTAGCCAAAATGTTGGCTTGCTATCTTACATGAACAACATTCTAGGATGTTATCTGTCCTTAGACAAGAGGGGCTTCCAAGTTAAAGGCATTTTGTTTTGTAGCTCTCATAAGCCCAGCAATTTAAACCTAAAACACAGCCTAAGCCACTACAGTATTCGTGGCTAGATAAAATAATTTCAGGGGTGAGAGACAAAGAAAAGTAAAAGGGGTCAAGCTCTTGATAATTCCAAACTTTAAAGGTTTAAAACAACAGAAGGAATGTCAAAAGAAGGAACCAAAGAAGCACCATCCACGAAGGTGGGAGAGAGCATTGTCTCAAGGGAGGGAACCAGGCCAAGAGCTGCCAAGAAACCAGCCTTGGTGTGCCAGTCCAACTGGAATGCGTTCAAGAATCAGGGACATGGGAAGGGAAGGGAAGAGACCAATGAAGACACAGTTTTATCATGAGGTTTCGGTGACAGGAATACCATCTGAGACTGTCACTGGAGAATGAAGAGGTAGTTACTCAGAACGGGGATACATAGGACAGCAACTTGTTGGCACTGCAAGGGCAGCCCCAGGTCTAGATCCTGCTACGAGAGTGTTAAGTTTGAGCTGTAGATACTCAACAATCAGAAATTAACTTCATGCTCTAAATGAGCTCAGAAATTGACAGAGGTGAGTATTCTCAGTTTGAACTATTTTCCAGCATCCCCAAAGACTGGTGGAGTGCAATGGTTTATCATATTGCTCACGCACAAATCTGAATCCCACACACTACAAGGCAAGTGGGCAGTACTGAATTACATAGGTGGTAAATGAACTGGGCTGACTGCCCAGGGTCTATTCTCAATGTCGTTTGTCCATTAATACCTGAAAACAGTATTCTAAGAACAAAAAGTGTGTTTCAATAATAAAGCCATCCTTTACGGTTGTAGCTGTAATGGGAGGAAGGCTGCAGAGAAGTAGAGATTTTAGAAAACTATGCAGGCAGTGAAAATATCCCTGTCAGAATGGCCTTCGGACAAGCACCTGGTGTACTTTCTTGGTTCATGATTGCTGTGGGAGGGTCCAGACCCCAGGATGTAGTAGAAAGCAAACCACGAGAAGCAGGCCAGTGAGCCTCATACCCCTGAGGCCTCTGCCTCAATGCCTGCCTCCAGGTTTTTTTGTCCTGATCCACCTGGGTGATGGATCATAAGCTGTAAGTTGGAATTAACCCTTTCCTCTTCAAGTTGCTTTTGGTCAGTCTTGGAGGTTTTATTGCTTCGAAGAAACATCACGACCAAAAAAGTCAAGTTAAGAAAAAAAGGATTTATGTGGCTTACACTTCCACATCTGTAGTCTATCACCAAAGGAAGTCAGGACAGGAACTCACACAGGGCAGGAACCTGGAGGCAGGAGCTGATGCAGAGGCCATGGAGGGGTGCTGCTTACTGGCTTGCTCCCTGTGGCTTTGTTCAGCTTGCATTCTTGTAGAACCCAGGATAAGAAAGCCAGGGATGGCACTGCGCACAGTGAGCTGGGCCCTCCCATTAATCATTTATGGAGAAAAAGTCCTACAGCTGCATCTTATCGAGGCATCTTCTTAATTGAGGTTCCCTCCTTTCAGGTGGCTCTAGCTTGTGGCAAGTTGACATAAAACTATCCAACACAACTGACCCCTTGTTAACTTGACACATGAACATATTGTTGTTAATTTATAGCCTGTCCTTTCTTATCCATTCCTAAGGTCACACATTAACATCAACATCACAACATAAAACATTTTGCAAACTTCAAAATTCCCACCATCTTTACAAATTGAAACACCTTAAAATTTGTCTCTAAAAAATCCAAGATGTTACCTGGCAGTGGTGGCGCATGCCTTTAATCCCAGGACTTGCGAGGCAGAGGCAGGCAGATTTCTGAGTTCAAGGCCAGCCTGGTCTACAGAGTGAGTTCCATGACAGCCAGGGCTACATAGAGAAACCCTGTCTTGAAAAAAAATCCAGGAGGCCTGTGGGTGAGTGCACCCAGGAGTCCCCCAGACACATTCTGGGGATCCATAGAACCCATAGCCAGCGCTAGCATGCCCCTTCCGCTGCTCGCCCCTCCTCCAGTCTGAGGCCTGTGGGTGAGTACATGCAGGAGTCCCCCAGACACATTCTGGGGGATCCATAGAACCCATAGCCAGCGCTAGCACGCCCCTTCCACCGCTTGCCCCTCCTCCAGTCTGAGGCCTGTGGGTGAGTGCACCCAGGAGTCCCCCAGACACATTCTGGGGGATCCATAGAACCCATAGCCAGTGCTAGCACACCCCTTCCACTGCTCGCCCCTCCTCTGGTCTGAGGCCTGCAGCTGAGTGCACCCTGGATTCTGCCAGACACATTCTGGGGGATCCATAGAACCCAGAGGCAGCGCTAGCATGCTCCTTCTGTTGCTCGCCCCTCCTCAGGTCTGAGGCCTGCGGGTGAGTGCACCCCGGATTCCGCCAGACATATTCGGGGGGGATCCACAGATCCCACAACCAGCTTTAGGCAGGAAAACCCACATACTACCCTGAGCTCATAGCTGGGCGCCCTGAGTGCTCAGAACCCAGGAGATACCCCTCCCCACACCCCTCCCCCGCTCCCCTGCCGGCTAGCACCCCCCTTCTGCCCATCTCCCAGGTCTGAGTCCTGGACAAGACCTCTACCAGGTCTGCAGTTGTGTGGACCCCGGATACCGCCTGAGACATACTGGAAGGTCCGCTCAACCCAGAGCCACAGAGGAACAACTGAACTCAGAGTGTCAGACAACATACCCTGAGATATCCAAGAGGAGACACCGCACCCAGAACAGCAGACATCTAGTTGGACTGCTACATTGGAGGCACCATATCCTGAGGCATCCTAGAGATACCACTGTAATCAGGGCAGCTGGAAAAAATCACAAAGACATCTGGACTCCTAGAAGACCAAACACAAGCAAGACAACTGGAAAGACAGGCTTCAATCAGAGACAGAAGTACAGGTAGCACTAGAATTAACCAGATGGCAAAAGGCAAGTGCAGGAACATAAGCAACAGAAACCAAAGTTACATGGCATCATCAGAACCCAGTTCCCCCATCATAGCAAGCCCTGAACACCCCATCACACCAGAAAAGCAGGATTCAGAATTAAAATCACTTCTCATGATGATGATAGAGGACTTGAAGAAAGACATAAATAACACTCTCAAAGAACACATAGAAACCCTTAGAGAGGAAACACAAAAATCCCTTAAGGAATTGCAAGAAAATGCAACCAAACGGGAAAAGGGATTAAACAAAACCATGCAACATCTAAAAATGGAAGTAGAAAGAATAAAGAAATCACAAAGGGAGAACACCCTGGAGATAGAAAACTTAAAAAAACGATCAGGAGTCATAGACACAAGTATTACCAACAGAATACACGAGATGGAAGAGAGAATCTCATGTGCAGAAGATACCATGGAAAACATTGACACAACTGTCAAAGAAAATGCAAAATACAAAAAGCTACTAACCCAAAATATACAAGAAATCCAAGACACAATGAGAAGGCCAAACCTAAGGATAATAGGAATAGATGAGGGGGAAGACTCCCAACTTAAAGGACCAGGAAATATCCTCAACAAAATTATAGAGGAAAACTTCCCTAACCTGAAGAAAGAGATGACCATAAATATACAAGAAGCCTACAGAACTCCAAATAGTTTAGACCAGAAAAGAAATATTTCCCGCCACATAATAGTCAAAACATCAAATGTACAAAGCAAAGAAAAAATACTAAAAGCAGTAAGGGAAAAAGGCAAAGTAACATATAAAGGCAGACCTATAAGTATTACACCAGACTTCTCACCAGAGACCATAAAATCCAGAAGATCCTGGACCGATATCATACAGACCCTAAAAGAACATAAATGTCAGCCCAGACTACTATACCCAGCAAAACTGTCAATCATTATTGATGGAGAAACCAAAATATTCCATGACAAATCCAAATTTACACAGTATCTCAACACAAACCCAGCACTTCAAAGGATATTTGGTGGAAAACTCCATCACAAGGAGGGAAACTACAACCTAGAAAAAGAAGGAAAGTAATCTTCCAAAAACAGTAAAAGAAGGTAGCTGCACAAAGATATCTCCACTGCCAATAACAAAACTAACAGGAAACAACACTCATTTTTCCTTAATATCTCTTAATATCAATGGACTCAATTCTCCAGTAAAAAGACATAGACTATCAGACTGGATACGGAAACAGGACCCAACATTTTGCTGCATTCAGGAAATGCACCTCTGTGGAAAGGACAGACACTACCTCAGAGTAAAAGGTTGGAAAACAATCTTCCAAGCAAATGGTCCCAAGAAACAAGCTGGAGCAGTGATTCTAATATCAAATAAAATCAGTTTTCAACCAGAAGTAATCAAAAAAGATAAAGAAGGACACTTCATATTCATGAAAGGAAAAATGTACCAAGAGGAACTTGCAATTCTCAACATCTATGCCCCAAATATAAGGGCACTCACATACATAAAAGACACTTTACTAAAACTTAAAGCATACATTGCACCCTACACAATAATAGTGGGAGATTTCAACACCCCACTCTCAGCTATGGACAGATCATGGAAACAGAAACTAAATCGAGACACAATGAAACTAACAGAAGTTATGAACCAATTGGACTTAACTGACATCTATAGAACATTTCATCCTAAAACAAAAGAATATACCTTCTTCTCAGCACCTCATGGTACCTTCTCGAAAATAGACCATATAATTGGTAACAAAACAGGCCTCAACAGATACAAAAAGATTGAAATAATCCCCAGTACCTTATCAGACCACCATGGATTAAGACTTGTCTTTGACATGGACAAAAACATCAGAAAACCAACATACACTTGGCAACTGAACAATGTTCTACTCAATGATAACTTGGTCAAGGAAGAAATTAAGAAAGAAATTAAAGACTTTTTAGATTTAAATGAAAATGAGGACACATCATATCAAAACATGGGGGAATCATTGAAAGCAGTACTAAGAGGAAAAGTCATAGCTCTAAGTGCTCACAAAAAGAAAGTGGAAAGAGCATACATCAACAACTTGACAGCAAACCTGAAAGCATTAGAACAAAAAGAAGGTAATATACCCAAGAGGAGTAGACGGCAGGAAATAATCAAACTCAGGGCTGAAATCAACCAAGTCAAAACAAAAAGAACTATACAAAATATCAACAAAACCAGGTGCTGGTTCTTTGAGAAAATCAACAAGATAGACAAACCCTTAGCCAGACTAACCAAAGGGTGCAGAGACAGCATTCAAATTAATAAAATCAGAACTGAAAAGGGAGACATAACAACAGAAACAGAGGAAATTTAAAAAATTATCAGATCCTACTACAAAGGCCTATACTCAACAAAATTGGAAAATCTGGAAGAAATGGACAATTTTCTAGATAGATACCATGTACCAAAGTTAAAAGAGGAGCAGATAAACCACCTAAACCGTCCCATAACACCTAAAGAAATAGACACAGTCATTAAAAATCTTCCCACCAAAAAATGTCCAGGGCCAGATGGTTTCAGTGCAGAATTCTTTCAGATCTTCAAGGAAGACCTAATACCAATCCTCTTCAAGTTATTCCATCGAATAGAAACAGAAGGAACACTACCCAATTCATTCTATGAAGCTACCGTTACACTCATACCTAAACCACAGAAAGACCCAACAAAGAAAGAGAACTACAGACCAATCTCTCTTATGAATATTGATGCAAAAATACTCAATAAAATTCTCACAAACCGAATCCAACAACACATCAAAACATTTATCCATCAAGATCAAGTAGGCTTTATCCCAGGAATGCAGGGATGGTTCAATATTCAGAAATCCATCAATGTAATCCACTACATAAATAAACTCAAAGAGAAAAACCACATGGTCATATCACTAGATGCTGAGAAAGCATTTGACAAACTTCAACATCCCTTCATGTTAAAAGTCTTGGAGAGATCAGGAATTCAAGGCCTATACCTAAACATAGTAAAAGCAATATACAGCAAGCCAGTAGCCAACATCAAACTAAATGGAGAGAAATTTGAAGCAATCCCACTAAGATCAGGGACTAGGCAAGGCTGCCCACTCTCACCTTACCTATTAAATATAGTACTGGAAGTCTTAGCTAGAGCAATTAGACAACAAAAGGAAGTCAAAGGGATACAGATAGGAAAGGAAGAAGTCAAAATTTCACTATTTGCAGATGATATGATAGTATGCTTAAGTGAACCTAAAACTTCCACCAGAGAACTCCTAAACCTGATAAACAACTTTAGCAACATGGCTGGATATAAAATCAACTCAAACAAATCAGTAGCCTTCCTCTACTCAAAGGATAAACAGGCAGAGAAAGAAATCAGGGAAATGACACCCTTCACAATAGCCATGAATAAAATAAATTATCTTGGAGTGAATCTAACAAAGCAAGTGAAAGATCTGTATGACAAGAACTTCAAGTCTCTGAAGAAAGAAATTAAAGAAGATCTCAGGAGATGGAAAGATCTCCCATGCTCCTGGATTGGCAGGATTAATTTAGTAAAAATGGCTATCCTGGCAAAAGCAATCTACAGATTCAATGCAATACCCATCAAAATTCCAAATCAATTCTTCATAGAGATAGAAAGAGCAATTTACAAATTCATTTGGAATAACAAAAAACCTAGGATAGCGAGAACTATTCTCAACAATAAAAGAACCTCTGGGGGAATCACCATTCCGGACCCCAAACTGTACTACAGAGCAGTAGTGATAAAAACTGCTTGGTGTTGGTACAGAGACAGAAAGGACGATCAATGGAACAGAATTGAAGACCCAGAAATGAACCCGCACACCTATGGTCACTTGATCTTTGACAAGGGAGCTAAATCCATCCAGTGGAAAAAGGACAGCATTTTCCACAAATGGTGCTGGCTCAACTGGAGGTCAACATGTAGAAGAATGCAAATTAATCCATTCTTATCCCCTTGCACAAAGCTCAACTCCAAGTGGATAAAGGACCTTCACATAAAGCCAGGTACACTGAAAATATTAGAAGAGAAGTTGGGGAAGACCCTCGAATACCTAGGCACAGGGGAAAAGTTCCTGAACAGAACACCAATGGCTTATGCTCTAAGATCATGTATCGACAAATGGGACCTCATCAAATTGCAAAGCTTCTGTAAGGCAAAGGACACTGTCAACAAGACAAAACGGCAACCAACAGATTTGGAAAAGATCATTGCCAATCCTACATCTGATAGGGGGCTACTATCGAATATTTACAAAGAACTCAAGAAATTAGATGCCAAACAACAAAATAACCCCATTAAAAATGGGGTACAGAGCTAAACAAAGAATTCTCAACTGAGGAAACTCGAATGGCCTGGCCGAGAAGTACCTTAAGAAATGCTCAACATCCTTAGTCATCAGGGAAATGCAAATCAAAAGAACACTGAGATACCACCTCACACCAGTCAGAATGGCTAAGATCAAAAACTCAGGTGATAGTAGATGCTGGCGAGGATGTGAAGAAAGAGGAACACTCCTGCATTGTTGGTGAGGTTGAAAGCTGGTACAACCACTTTGGAAGTCAGTCTGGCGGTTCCTCAGAAAATTGGACATAGCACTACCTGAGGACCCAGCTATACCACTTCTGGGTATATACCCAGAAAATGCCAAAACAAATAACAAAGACATATGCTCCACTATGTTCATAGCAGCCCTATTTATAATAGCCAGAAGCTGGAAAAAACCCAGATGCCCTTCAACAGAGGAATGGATACAAAAAATGTGGTACATTTACACAATGGACTATTACTCAGCTATTAAAAATAATGAATTTGAGAAATTCTTAGGTAAATGGATGGAACTAGAAAATATCATCCTGAGTGAGGTAACCCAATCACAAAAGAACACACATGGTATTTACTCACTGATAAGCGGAGATTAGCCCAAAAAATTTGAAACAACAAAGATTCAACTACCAGACGACATGAAGCTCATGAAGAAGAGAGAACAAGTGAGGATGCCTAGGTCTTTCTTAGAAGGAGTAACTAAATACTCAAGGGAGCAAATATGCAGACAAAGTGTGGGTCAGAATCTGAAGGGGGGGTTGTAGGGAGACCATTGCGTCTGGGTATTCATTCCATAGGCAGTCACCAAAAATAGACGCTGATAGGGATGTCAGGATGGGAAAGCTGACAGCAGCCTGATAAGGCTGTCTCCTTAGAGGTCTCTCAGAGTCGGACATACCCAGAGACAGATACCCACAGCTATCCATTAATCTGATCAAAGTTCCCAATGGAGGAGTTAGAGAGTAAATTGAAGGAACCGTGAACCATAAGGGCTGGTGGCTCCGTGAGGAGAGCAACAATACCAACCAGCCAGAGCTCCCCAGGGTCTAAACCACCAGCCTAGGAGCACATAGGGAGAGACACAGGACTCCAGCTGTATATATAGGGGAGGATGGCCCTGTTGGGCATAGGTGGGAGACAAGATCATTGGTACCCTGAAGGCTGAGCACTGAGGGGGGGGGAATCTGAGGGTGGGGAGGAAGGCTGGGGGTAGGTGGGTAAACACCTTCATAGAGGCAGGAGGAGGGGGGATGGGATAAGGGGTTCCTGGGTGGTGTGGGAAATATGGTAAGGGGATAAAATAATTTGAAATGTAAATATTATATCCAATAAAAGAGGGGAAAATAGAAAAAAATCCAAGGTGTCTTTTAAAAACCTAAAAATCTCTTTAAAAAACTCAGTCAACTGTGGGCTCCAATAAAGTAAAAAATAAGTTAAATATTTTCTTACTTCAATAGGGAAGCACCAAGGCATAGTCATAATCTGAAGAAAGCAAAACCAAACTCCAACAATATAAATAACTCAACATCCAATATATAGGATTTACTCACGATTTTCTGGGTTCCTCCAAGGGACTTGATCCCCATCCTCTGAAACACACACAACTACTAAGATCCAGTAGGCTCCACCCCACCACTACTGCTGTTGTTGAGGGTCATCCTGTTCTATTGGCTTTTCCAATCTTCTGCTGCATTTGGGCTTCACATTCACCAATAGCCTCTCATAGGCTCTCTTCCTGGTGGGTGCAAAGCCTCATCTTCTCTGCATGACTCCTTCACTCCTGGGCTTTCAACTTCCAATGATGCTGCACCTTCACTAATAGCCTCTCCTGGGCTCTCACAGTGCCAAGACTCAGCTGCTCTCCATGACCCCTTTGTACCCTCAAAACCAGTACTACCTGGGTCACTCTTACACTACCAAGTTCAGCTGCCAGCCCACAATACAACCTCAGCCAGTTCTGAAACACAACTTCTGTGTGCTCTCAGGAAATACTTCAGAGATTTCACCTTGATGATGCTGGTCTCTTCTAATCACTTCTAATTTCGTAGCTCCAGTTGGTCAGCATCAAGTTTCCCAGAAAAAAAAAATCAAAGGTTTCACTTTAGTAGTTCTGGTATCTTGTTAATCACAGCTGATTCTTATTCAGCCCTAGCTGACCAGAACTACAGAATCTGAATTCAAAGTAACAAATCGTCTTTAATCTTTCATCTGAAATTCACAAACCAGGCATCCATGTTTAGCATAGCCCTGAAATTCTTATCTTCCAAGCCTTCATAGATCAGCTAACCAAGTTTTGAACATCCCATGGCTTTTCTAGCCCAACATTCCAAAGTCCTTTCATAATCCTCTCAAAAATAACAAAATCAAGTCTGTCACAGCAATACCCTGCTCCCTGGTACCAACTGGTCTTAGTCAGGGTTTCTATTATTGCAATGAAACACCATAACCAAAAAACAACTTGGGGAAGAAAGCATTTATTTGGCTTACATTTCCATATCACTGTTCATCACTGAAAGAAGTCAGAACAGGAATTCAAACAGAGCAGGAACCTGGAAGCAGGAGCTGAAGCAGAGGCCATGGAGGGTGCTGCTTACTGGCTTGTTCCCCATGGCTTGCTCAGCCAGCTTTCTTGCAGAAGCCAGGACCACCAGCTCTGAGAATAGCACTGCCCACAATGGGCTGGCCCCTTTCCCATCAATCACTAAGAAAATGCCCTACAGCGGAATCTTTTTTTTACAGTTAACTTCTTGTGCTTTTTTTAGATATTTTATTTACACTTCAGATGCCATACCCTTTCCCCATTCCCCCCCTTAGAAAATCCCTATCCCATGCCCTCTTTTTCTTGTTGCACATAAACATTTTTTTAAAAATGTTAATCATAGGCTTGATAAGTTTGGTATTGCTCACTCAGAGGTGTAACATACTACCCAACCTAGATATATTAAGTATCTTTGACTGGTGGAGATACATGAACATCTGCCTCCCTGTCTCCCCCCTCTTTCTCTCTTTCATCACCTAGCTTCTCCTCTCCTTCTTCTCCTCCTCTTCTTACTCCTTCTTTTCCTCTCAGTACTCCTCCCACCTAAGCTCCTCCTACACATCACCCTTCTTATTAAAATGAAACTTTTCTCTCAAAATACAATTAGAGCATAATTATGCCAATTTGTACCAGTGAGGTACAAGATAGTCCTCATACCCAGTCCAACATTTTGTTGACTAATCAGAACCTCTGTCGTCTATCCTAACTAAAACACTTAGTTCTGAATTTGGCTTTTTCCTTGGCTTTAGGATGAATGTCAGCTGACGACCATCCACTCAAATCTTTTCTCTCAAGGTAAATAGCCAGAATTGGCTATGAGGCTGTAAGTTTTCAACCCCGTCAGAAATCCAGAATGACTGAGTTAACTATAATTGTGGGAAGCAAAAAGCATAGCTTCTAAAACTTAGCCAATTTATAGAGACCTCTGAACACCTGGACACTCCCTCTACTACATAACATTGGAGCATGTGTTCTTCCACCTTCTGTCCCAGGATCATCTGACAGACCTTAGTGCTGCAGAATTATTAAGGGCTGATTACTCTGTCTCAGCAGATATAATCAGTCGACTATTCTGCAAGTGTGTTCTTTTCTGGACAGTAATTTGTCTGTAGAAGGACAGATGCACTTCTTGTCTAGTGGCTGTCTCACCACAACTGGAGTAACTCCAAAGATGCTCAATTTCTTTTTAAAATTCAATATATGAAGCTAACAGGAGCAGACAGGACTCAATTCAAAATGAACATTAATGCAAAGATGTTTGACATGTCAATTCTGTGGATTTCTGATCTTTTGAAAACCAACTATCCATGTAAATTAATCTGGACTGTTGCCTGTTAACTCCACTCAGCTATTTCTAAATAAAACATAGAAAACACCCTAAGAGTAAACTCCAACCCATGAATTTGCTGTAGTCCCTTAACTCACAGGCTGACCATCTCAAATCAGTTAAAAAAAAGTCAAAGAAGGACTAGGTCTAAGCCTTGTATTCTTAAGTGTGTTATACTGGTACAATGCCTATGAGGGTAACAATATTCATCTCACTCTTATATCAATAAGAAGTCGTACCAATGAAGACCTTAAAATTTGTAATCAAAGTAAATTGGTGCTGTTTAAGAATTTATATCTTCATCTTGATACTAATTATACAGATTTCTACTAATAGGTTATGGCTATGCAATAAACCCTATCTAATCCTCTCTATTCCAACCAAACCACTAATTTTCCCTAGAAAGAAATCCCAACATTTACCACCTTAGTCCCCAAGCCCAGGGAATAGGGGCGCTGACTCTTCATTAGCTTCTTCAAGCTGACAATGGTCGTTGAGATATTAGAAGAGGAGTGGGGAGAAGAGCAAATTGATAAGCCTCTGATGTTGTGTCTTCACTGCCACCAGATGGAATTCCTGGACCTCAGAGGTTTGAGCGGGTCTGCCCAGCTTGCTTGTTGAGTAGATACCCCAAGGCTGATCATTCTGCAATATACAATTCTCAAAACAAATTTTAGTATCAAGATTTTTTTTTTAAAGAAGGCTGACATTTTATTAAGGATGTTCGTTCTA
The DNA here is from genome assembly GCF_011762505.2 of Arvicanthis niloticus. Lineage (NCBI taxonomy): Eukaryota > Metazoa > Chordata > Mammalia > Rodentia > Muridae > Arvicanthis > Arvicanthis niloticus. The sequence continues at coordinate 40,288 of NW_023045993.1, read as the reverse complement.
ACCGCTTTTCTTTTTCCCCCTCTTTTATTGGATATTATGTTTACATTTCAAATTTTATCCCCTAACTGCATTCTCCCCATCTCTCTGGAACCCCTTATCCCATCCCCCCTCCTTCTGCTTCTATGAGAGTGTTTACCCACCTACCCACCAATCCCCCTCCCCACCCTCAGATTATCCCCCCCACTCAGTGCTCAGCCTTCAAGGTACCATTGACCTCATCTCCCACCTATGCCCGACAAGGCTATCATCCCCTACATGTACAGCTGGAGTTATGTGGATCTCCATATGTGCTCCTAGGCTGGTGGTTTAGACACTGGGGAGCTCTGGCTGGTTGGTATTGTTGCTCTTCTCATGAGGCCACCAACACTTTAGGCTCCTTCAGTTTACTTTCTAACTTCTCCATTAGATCAGATTAATGGTTAACTTCTCCTTAGATCAGATTAATGGTTAGCTGTGAGTATCTGCCTCTGGGTATGTCATACTCTGGGGGACCCCTAATGAGATAGCCTTATCAGGCTGCTGTCAGCTTTCCCTTCCTGACATCCATATCAGCATCTATTTTTGGTGACTGCACATGGAATGAATACCCAGGTGGAATGGTCTCCATATAACCTCTCCTTCAGATTCTGTCCAACACTTTGTCTGCATATTTGCTCCCTTGAGTATTTAGTTACTCCTTCTAAGAAAGACCTAGGCATCCTCACTTGTTCTTTCTTCTTCATGAGCTTCATGTCGTCTGGTAGTTGAATCTGTGTTGTTTCAAAATTAGGGCTAATTTCTGCTTATCAGTGAGTAAATACCATGTGTGTTCTTTTGTGATTGGGTTACCTCACTCAGGATGATATTTTCTAGTTCCATCCATTTACCTAAGAATTTCTCAAATTCATTATTTTTAATAGCTGCATAATATTCAATTGTGTAAATGTACCACATTTTTTTTGTATCTATTCCTCTGTTGAAGGGCATCTGGGTTCTTTCCAGCTTTTGGCTATTATAAATAAGGCTGCTATGAACATAGTGGAGCATATGTCTTTGTTATATGTTTGGGCATTTTCTGGGTATATGCACAGGAGTGGTATAGCAGGGTCCTCAGCTATGTCCAATTTTCTGAGGAACCGCCAGATTGACTTCCAGAGTGGTTGTACCAGTTTCCAACCCCACCAACAATGAAGGAGTGTTCCTCTTTCTTCACATCCTCGCCAGCATCTACTATCACCTGAATTTTTGATCTTAGCTATTCTAACTGGTGTCACGTGGTATCTCAGTGTTGTTTTGATTTGCATTTCCCTTTTGACTAAGGATGTTGAACATTTCTTAAGGTGCTTCTCGGTCATTCCTGTTTCTTCATTTGAGAATTCTTTGTTTAGCTCTGTACCCCATTTTTAATGGGGTTATTTTGTTGTTTGGTGTCTAATTTCTTGAGTTCTTTGTATATATTCAATATTAGACCTCTATTGGATGTAAGATTCGTAATGATCTTTTCCAAATCTGTTGGTTGCTGTTTTGTCTTGTTGACAGTGTCCTTTGCCTTACAGAAGCTTTGCAATTTGATGAGGTCCCATTTGTTGATTCTTGATCTTAGAGCATAAACCATTGGTGTTCTGTTCTGGAACTTTTCCCCTGTGACTAGGTATTCGAGGGTCTTCCCCAACTTCTCTTCTATTAGTTTCAGAGTATCTGGCTTTATGTGAAGGTCCTTAATCCACTTGGAGATCAACTTTGCACCAAAGGATAAGAATGGATTAACTTTAATCCTTCTACATGTTGACCTTCAGTTGAGACAACACCACTTGTTGAAGAGGTTGTCCTATTTTCACTGGATGGTTTTAGTTCCCTTGTCAAAGATCAAGTGACCATAGGTGTGCGGGTTCATTTCTGGGTCTTCAATTCTATTCCATTGATCTTCCTGTCTGTATCTGTACTAATACCATGCCGTTTTTATCACTACTGCTCTGTAGTACAGTTTGAGGTCAGCGATGGTGATGCCCCCAGAAGTTCTTTTATTGATGAGAATAGTTCTTGCTATCCTAGGTTTTTGTTATTCCAAATGAATTTGTAGATTGCTCTTTCTATCTCTATGAAGAATTGATTTGGAATTTTGATGGGTATTGCACTGAATCTGTAGATTGCTTTTGGCAGGATGGCCATTTTGACTAAGTTATCCCTGCCAATCCAGGAGCATGGGAGATCTTTTCGTCTTTTGAGATCTTGTTCAATTTATTTCTTCAGAGACTTGAAGTTCTTGTCATACAGATATTTCACTTGCTTGGTTAGATTCACTCCAAGATATTTTATTTTATGTGTGGCTATTGTGAAGGGTGTTATTTCCCTAATTTCTTTCTCAGCCTGTTTATCCTTTGAATAGAGGAAGGCTACTGATTTGTTTGAGTGGATTTTATATCCAGCCATGTTGCTAAAGTTGTATATCAGGTTTAGGAGTTCTCTGGTGGAAGTTTTAGGGTCACTTAATTATACTATCATATCATCTGCAAATAGTGAAATTTTGACTTCTCCCTTTCCTATATGATTCCCTTGACTTCTTTTTGTTGTCTAATTGCACTAGCTAGAACTTCCAGTACTATATTGAATAGGTAAGGTGAGAATGGGCAGCCTTGCCTAGTCCCTGATCTTAGTGGGATTGCTTCAAGTTTCTCTCCATTTAGTTTGATGTTGGCTACTGGCTTGCTGTATATTGCTTTTACTATGTTTAGGTATAGGCCTTGAATTCCTGATCTTTCCAAGACTTTTAACATGAAGGGATGTTGAAGTTTGTCAAATGCTTTCTCAGCATCTAGTGATATGACCATGTGGTTTTTCTCTTTGAGTTTATTTATGTAGTGGATTACATTGATGGATTTCTGAATATTGAACCATCCCTGCATTCCTGGGATAAAGCCTACTTGATCTTGATGGATAATTGTTTTGATGTGTTGTTGGATTCGGTTTGTGAGAATTTTATTGAGTATTTTTGCATCAATATTCATAAGAGAGATTGGTCTGTAGTTCTCTTTCTTTGTTGGCTCTTTCTGTGGTTTAGGTATGAGTGTAATGGTAGCTTCATAGAACGAATTGGGTAGTGTTCCTTCTGTTTCTATTCGATGAAATTGCTTGGAGAGGATTGGTATTAGGTCTTCCTTGAAGGTCTGAAGGAATTCTGTGCTGAAACCATCTGGCCCTGGACATTTTTTGGTGGGAAGATTTTTAATGACTGTTTTTATTTCTTTAGGAATTATGTGACTGTTTAGATGGTTTATCTGCTCCTCCTTTAACTTTGGTACCTGGTATCTATCTAGAAAATTGTCTATTTCATCCAGATTTTCCAATTTTGTTGAGTATAAGCCTTTGTAGTAGGATCTGATGATTTTTAATTTCCTCTGTTTCTGTTATTATGTCTCCCTTTTCATTTGTGACTTTATTAATTTGAATACTGTCTCTGTGCCCTTTGGTTAGTCTTGCTAAGGGTTTGTCTATCTTGTTGATTTTCTCAAAGAACCAGCACCTAGTTTTATTGATATTTTGTATAGTTCTTTTTGTTTCAGCTGGGTTGATTTCAGCCCAGAGTTTGATTATTTTCTGCTGTCTACTACTCTTGGGTATATTAGCTTCTTTTTGTTCTAACACTTTCAGGTTTGCTGTCAAGTTGTTAATGTATGCTCTTTCCAATTTCTTTTTGTGAGCACTTAGAGCTATGATTTTTCCTTAGTACTGCTTTCAGTGAGTCCCACAAATTTTGATATGATGTGTCCTCATTTTCATTTAAATCTAAGAAGTCTTTAATTTCTTTCTTTATTTCTTCCTTTACCAAGTTATCATTGAGTAGAACATAGTTCAGTTTCCAAGAGTATGTGGGCTTTCTGTTGTTTTGTCCATGTCAAAGACAAATCTTAGTCCATGGTGGTCTGATAAGGTACTAAGGATAATTTCAATCTTTTTGTATCTGTTGAGGCCTGTTTTGTGACCAACTGTATGGTCTATTTTCAAGAAGGTACTAAGAGGTGCTGAGAAGGTATATTCTTTTGTTTTAGGATGAAATGGTCTATAGATGTCAGTTAAGTCCATTTGGTTCATAACTTCTGTTAGTTTCATTGTGTCTCGGTTTAGTTTCTGTTTCCATGATCTGTCCATAGCTGAGAGTGGGGTGTTGAAATCTCCCACTATTATTGTGTAGGGTGCAATGTATTCTTTAAGCTTCAGTAAAGTTTCTCTTATGTATGTGAGTGCTCTTGCATTTGGGGGCATATATGTTCAGAATTGCAAGTTCCTTTTGGTACATTTTTCCTTTGATGAATATGAAGTGTCTTTATTTATCTTTTTTGATTACTTCTGGTTGAAAAATGATTTTATTTGATATTAGAATTGCTACTCCAGCTTGTTTCTTGTGACCATTTTCTTGGAAGATTGTTTTCCAACCTTTTACTCTGAGGTAGTGTCTGTGTTTCTCACAATGGTGAGTTTCCTGAATGCAGCAAAATGTTGGGTCCTGCATATGTATCCAGTCTGATAGTCCATGTCTTTTTATTGGAGAATTGAGTCCATTGATATTAAGAGATATTAAGGAAAAATGAGTGTTGCTTCCTGCTATTTTTGTTATTGGCAGTGGAGATATGTTTGTGCAGCTACCTTCTTTTATGGCTTTTGGAAGATTACTTTCCTGCTTTTTCTAGGTTGTAGTTTCCCTCCTTGTGTTGGAGTTTTCCATCAATTATTCTTTGAAGTGCTGGATTTGTGTTGAGATACTGTGTAAATTTGGAACTGTCATGGAGTATTTTGGTTTCTCCATCAATAATAATTGACAGTTTTCCTGGGTATAGTAGTCTGGGCTGGCATTTGTGTTCTCTTAAAGTCTGTATGATGTTGATCCAGGATCTTCTGGCTTTTATGGTCTCTGGTGAGAAGTCTGGTGTAATTCTTATAGGTCTGCCTTTATATGTTACTTTGCCTTTTTCCCTTACTGCTTTTAGTATTTTTTTTTGTTCTGTACATTTGATGTTTTGATTATTATATGGCGGGAAGTATTTCTTTTCTGGTCTAAATTATTTGAAGTTCTGTAGGCTTCTTGTATATTTATGGTCATCTCTTTCTTCAGGTTAGGGAAGTTTTCCTCTATAATTTTTTGAGGATATTTCCTGGTCCTTTAAGTTGGGTGTCTTCCCCCTCGTCTATACCTATTATCCTTAGGTTTGGCCTTCTCATTGTGTCTTGGATTTCTTGTATATTTTGGGTTAGTAGCTTTTTGTATTTTGCATTTTCTTTGACAGTTGTGTCAATGTTTTCCATTGTATCTTCTGCAAATGAGATTCTCTCTCTTCCATCTCTTGTATTCTGTTGGTGATACTTGTGTCTATGACTCCTGATCTTGTTTTTAGGTTTTCTATCTCCAAGGTATTCTCCCTTTGTAATTTCTTTATTGTTTCTACTTCCATTTTTAGATGCTGCATGGTTTTGTTTAATCCCTTTTCCCGTTTGGTTGCATTTTCTTGCAATTTTTAAGGGATTTTTGTGTTTCCTCTTTAAGGGTTTCTATCTGTTCTTTGAGAGTGTTATTTATGTCTTTCTTAAAGTCCTCTATCATCATCATGAGAAGTGATTTTAATTCTGAATCCTGTTTTTCTGGTGTGATGAGGTGTTCAGGGCTTGCTATGATGGGGGAACTGGGTTCTGATGATGTCATGTAACTTTGGTTTCTGTTGCTTATGTTCCTGCACTTTCCTTTTGCCATCTGGTTAATTCTAGTGCTGCCTGTACTTGCTGTCTCTGACTGAAGCTTGCCTTTCCAGTTATCTGGCTTGTGTCTGATCTCCTAGGGTTCCAGATATCTCTGTGATCTTTTCCAGCTGTACTGATTACAGTGGTACCTCTAGGATGCCTCAGGATTTGGTGCCTCCAAGGTAGCAGTCCAGCCAGGTGTCTGCTGTTCTGGGTGCAGTGTCTCCTCTAGGATATCTCAGGATATTTTGTCTGACACTCTGAGTTCAGTAGTTCCTCTGTGGCTCTGGGTTGAGTGGACCTTTCAATATATCTCAGGCGGAATCCGGGGTCCACACAACAGCAGACCAGGCAGATGTCTGGTCCAGGCCTCAGATCCAGGAGAGGTCTGGAAGGGGAGTGCTACTCCACAGGGGTGGGGAGGGGGAGTATCTGCTGAAATATGAGAGCTCCCAGCACCCAGCTATGGGCTTAGGGTAGTATGTGGGTCTTCCTGCATAATGCTGGCTGTGGGATCCATGAAGCCTCCAGAATGTCTCAGGCTGAATCTGGGGTCCACACACAGCAGACCCGGCAGAGGTCTCGTCCAGGCCTCAGATCTGGGGGAGGGCCGGAAGGGGAGTGCTAATGCTGGTTGTGGGATCCATGGAGCCTCCAGAATGTCTCACGTGGAATCCCCCTACAGCTGAATCTTAACAAAGGCATTTTTTCAACTGAGGCTCTATCTTTTCAGAAGACTTTAACTGTGGCAAGTTGACATGAAACTATGAAGCTCAGAGGACAATGGGAGGATTGAATCATCTTGCTTTTGATGGGATTTTGAGTACAGAGGAAGGTGAGAGAGAGTACGGGATCCACAGGTGAGAAAGCAGACGTACCGGTATGTAAGTCATGTACTGTCAGTGTTTTGCTTTGACTAACATCTGCTTTTACTGCTGCGTCTTTATGAAAGAGCCTGCTTTCCTGAGTGATCTGAGGTAAGTTAAGATGGCATTGTGCTCCAGATTTTGATTGATTTTGAACATTTTAAAAAAGGAAACAGACTCAGGAGTCAAGATGATGGTGGATTTATAAGTTCTGGAAGGGAGGAAGATAAGCCAGTGGATGACTGAGAAGCCAGAGTCCTTCCCTGGATAGAAAGAGGTTGTGTCATTTAGGCTTTTCCAGAGACACAGACTGGCTGTGTGAAAATCTCACTCAATTGTTGCTAAGCAACAATCTGGAAGGCTGCAGCCTCCCAAGCGGCCGTGGGCCTGGTGTCCCCGTGGGGCCCTCAGAGCAAGGGGAAGAAAATCTGGATGCCAAGAAGACAGAACAAGGGGAAATTGAAAACTCACGGGGACCACCTGAAGCCCTCACAACCTCCAGCCATGACAACACAGGTAGCCTACACAAGGAGCTGACATCTCTACTACACAGCCAGCAGCAGAATTTAGAGATATTCAGGGAAGAGATCCAGAAGGAGCTGGAGGAGCTGTGGGCCTGGATGCTGCCCTGTATCAATGACATGCACATGAGGTGAATGGTGTTTGTAAACTATAAAAGCACTTGGCATCTCACAATGAACACATGTCTAGCACACAGCAGCCTGATAGTAGTTCTAACAAGTATCACACACACACACACACACACACACACACACACACACACACACAGAGTCCACATGGTTTGCTTGCATCCAGGGATCCCAGCTGTTTGAAAAATCCTGGCATAAATTAGTCAGTGGTTTAGTCAGTGGTTTAGTGCCTATACCATAGCCTAATATTCTTTATCTACACTTTGCAAAGTACAGAGACCCAGCTGGTGTGGAAACTAAATCTTTGGAAGCATATTTCATCATTCTGTCAGGCAGCTCCTTCAGTGCTGAGGAACATTGTTATGACTAGTAAATACTATGAGCACAAGGCAAGTCCATACTTACATTGCTATTGAATACGCCCCTTGGTCAGAAGCCTTTTGTGGTAATACCTTCATCTGACTATGTGATGTCAGCTCAACAGATGGCAGGGTTGGCCAAAGCACCATGGTCAAGGAAAAAAAATCCAAAGCAAACACCTCTCCCAGTAGAACAAAGCATTGTGTCTTCCGAGATGAATGCAGTCCAATGCAATCAGCAGCTAGCTCACCTCTTGTGTGCTGGTACCATCTCTGCTATCACCATGTAGGGCACTCAGCAGCTACCACAAACAGATTGGCCATAGTGAATGGAAATCCCTGATGCTGAATTCATGCATGGCCTTCATCTTTGCTGCAATGGCCACTTTACATACAAGTCTATCAGGCATGGGTGGGGTGATCTGGGAAAAAACCTGGACAAACATAAGACAAACATGGTCACCCCCCGAAAGTCATTCAGAAAGATCTAACCACACACATCCTGATTGCCACCTTTCAGTCCAGCTCCATCTTAAGGAGACATGAACATTCAGTCCATAATCCTAACCGTCTAAATGAATCATGAGGCACTGCCTATGGATTGTTTATAGGACCATGATGGAGTGTCTCTCTTCTTCCAGGAAAGTATAAGTTGTGTTTATTCTTTTGAAGCCTGGTGTTGAACTTGAGGCTTTTATCACATGACACTCAGATGACACGTCAGTCCCACTAGGAAAAATTAAAAGCTAGGTACACTTCTTGAAGACCTTTCCAAGAGCAGGATTTTCCTTCACCCTTTTGCTGAAGAAAGCAGCCAGAGTGTAACAGTTACACTGTGTTATATACATTGGCCATGTGTCTATTGTCCAGTCCTGAAACGGTCTTCCTCCATCACTGTTAGGAGTAGAGCCTTCTCATGAGGACATATACACAGTGTGTGTGTGTGTGACAGAGAGGATACAAGACAACAAGAGGAGCAATAGTGAAACTTCTCCAGGAACTTGAAACATGACCAACTTATATTCATGTGCGAGTTGATCGTTTGGGGGACCAGACGACAATCAGTATATAAACAGCCCATCATGCTCACTCAGTGGTCACATACCCATGAAGCTGGTCACCTGCCTATCCAGCAAGCCATATGCTGTTCGCCAGAAGACCAGTCAGCTGCCAAGGCGAAAGTCCTGCTCCATCTATAGGTACACACCATAATTCCCCTGTAGAAGCCTCCAAGAGTCTCCGGGTCACACAGACGTGTCACAAATAATCAGATCTTCAAGGTCCCACAGCAAATAACTTCAGGTGACAATCCATTGCAAATCCTTCTGGTTTTCTGAGTAATGCTTTGGCCTCTGTCTGTAATCATGCATATGTACACATGACATACGATCATGCCTACTTTTCTATTCAGAACTTATACATGGAAAAGGAGTTACACTCTTATACGTGAGTCACAAGGACTCCAGCTCTTTTTTTGTTTAAGCACTTGAGGAGGGGCTGGTACCCAGTGACTGGCCTATATGAGACAGATCTGAAAGTCAAGGAAGAAACAAGCACCAATAACCAAAGAAAGTTGGCTCTAAAATAATTTACTGCAAAATGGAAAATCCAGTCAATCAACTTTTTGGGGCTTTTGTTTTCCACTGCACTAATCGCCCAGTTTGATAGATGGCCCAGTTCATTTTGGTGCCACAGCCTATAAGTAATAACCCTAAGCTTCCTTGCAAAACAGGGAGTTTGGTAAATGGAGAATCGTTTTAACTGTGTGAACATTACAGCTTCAAACCCTTGGCTTCAAATCATATTTATTTTGTATTCTTTCAGGCCAAGCTGAAAAAAAATGCTAATCTAACCCAGTTCAAAAAAACACGGAGGACAAAGATTTCACTTGAAATGGGATCATTTTTATTCCTGTCTTCTCTGCCTTGGACATAGACGTTTAATATTTAAATGTTATTCCCTGTGAGATCTGGACTTTCAGTATTTTGTGCCTCTGACAGGATTCAAATTTCAGATTCTACCTTGTGTGAAAATATCATTTCAAAGTCTGTGCCCCAGGAGAATGATATTAAAGCTGAGTCTTGGCATTTTTTTAAGATGAACTTTTTTTTTATAGTTCTCTTTGAAAATAGGGGTTCTTTCTTCTCCTTTCCAGACCAGGAGTCAAGGAACAGTGTCTACTGCTATATACCAATTGAGTGCAATCTGGATCTGCTAGCAAATTATTTATTGTAAGCAGGTAAGTAATTGCTAAATGCATCGAGATTATTGAATCTGCATTTAATACGTTAATTATGATGTCTTATTGCACGCTAACCATGCCTTTTGATTCTGCTCTGAGATGTTGCTGTTGTCTCTAATTATAATTTGAATATTAAGAACAGGCCTATTGTTTTCTTTTGCTCTTAATATAATCCCAAAAACACCTGCCCACCACGTTCTACATGCTAGGGGCTGCAGCAATTAATAGCAGCAAATCTTATGAAATCGATTTTTATCCTCCAGCAGTCTGAACAAATTGTGTCATTAAAATATCTTAGCTTAAATGCTACATTTCTCTGGCACATCTCACAAGGCTGCATAAATTTTGTCACTCCGTGTAACATAATTCACATCACAGAAAAATACACCATTCTGAATTTAACCATATAGTGTCCACGCGTGACCACAAGCATGTGTCTGGTGGAAATACGTGAATTCATGAAATCATGACAACGAGGATCTCCATGTTATCCTTCATTGGTATTTTCCTGGCTAAGTCCTTCCTGGTTCCTTTCACAATTCCCCATGACAACAGTATTCCATGATTTCCTGAAGGGAGCTAACTTTAAGAAAGCACATTTTATTGGATCTACATTTCAGTGTGGGTTAGGATGAAGAGCTAATTTCTGGTTTCACTAGAGTTAGCTTTTTGGCTGGAGGGCATTTTTGTCACAAAGGGCAGATAGCAGGAAGATAGAAAAATTAAGAAAAGACTTCTTATGCTTTAATCTTCATTTGTCCCTCTCTTTTCTAGCCCTCCTACCCCCATCTCTTTTTAAATGTGTGGGTGTTGTGCCTGCATGTCTGTCGGTCTGTGTGTTCAGTGCCTCTGGAGAACAGAAGAGGCCAAAGATCCCTGCAGCTGGAGTTACAGAGAGTTCTGAGCTGCCCTGTGGGTTCTGGGGACCTCTGGAAGAGCAGCTAATGTCCCTAATCGCTGAGCTACTATTCCAGCCTCCCTAGAATTTTGGTTCAAACTTTGTTATGGTTCATCTTCATGAATGGAGAGTGACTGGTGGACACATTAAAGAAGTATGAGTTTTATGTCAGAGAGCCAGAATCCTCAGGTATTGGCAAGTCTTGTGCTAGTGTGACATCATCCTATGCAACAGCATCAAAACCTGATGAGAAGGCTAAATATGAAACAACCAAAAAAATCATAACTATACCAGAAGAGGTAACAGCAGCCATTTGGTGATAGCTTGCAAATGAATGGCTAACATGTTTAGTCTGCTTAAATTAATGTTACAAGCCAGGGAAAAAAAGCAAAAAGAAGCAGGCATCACACATTTGAGACATTTGAGTTCAGCCAGCACTGCATAGCAAGACCTCAAAAACAAAAATAGGGCTGGAGAGCTTGCTCAGGCCCCAAGTGTATACATGGCTTTTGGAGGATCCCGGGTGGAAGGCATCCCTAGCCCCCAAGGCAGGCAGCTCACCACCTCTGCCAGCTCCAGGGGGTCAGACACTGCCTTCTGACCTCCACAGACACCTACTCTCACATGTACACAAACCCACAACAGTGTCACAATATAAACACATGTATACACATAATTTAAAATAAAAATAAATCTTTTTAAGGGAATTTAATGTGCAGACCCTTTACCAGATACTTTCAAAAACAAAAAAATGAAACAATGAAACAAAGAGAGAGATACATCACTATCACACACATAATTCTAAGACTAAAGAAACTAAAGTCACCAACCTGCCCAATAGCTCTGGTTTTCTACTGGGAACACCCTGCTCAGGTAAGTCTTCATCAGTAGTTATTATTGAATCACAGAAATAATCTTGACAGGCACTAATTGAGTAACTCATGAACCAACAATCCAGCCAAGCACTGCACACCATAGTAGAGAATTACACCCTGTGGAAGTTTAGCTTCAGAGAAGTTATCAGACAAATTAAGATAGAGAACCGTAATAATTATGTATTAAAGGTGACAAAGTGTAGTAACTAGAAAGACCTGATTTGGATTGGAAAATCACAGAGGCCCTGTCCACGAAAGAGATGTTTAAGCTATTATTTGAAGCATCTTTCAGAGTGGGGAAGGAGTATCCCAGCCAGCATAGATATCAGAACGTCTGAGACTTCCAGAAGGCCTGAGAAAAGGTCAGTGTCACTAAAAGGAAGAAGGGATAGGAAAAGAGCTGCAGGGCATGAAACGAAGGCAAAAACACTGGTCTGGCCCAGCAGTGGCCAATCACAAGAGACTTAAGAACCATGGGGCCACAATCCAAGGGCTGTTCATTTTGGGGAGAAAGGAATATATAAATAGGGAAATTAGTTGGGAGAAACTGGGGAAGTCCATGGTAGGAGACAATGCAGACACAAGAATGGAGAGACATCACGATCAGATATACATTACTAAAACAGCACTTCCATTTCCTATCAGTCTCACCAGAGTTTAGACACAGGACAAGATAGCGTGGTGAGACACAGATTCAGCCCAGGTTCGGTCCAGATGACCAGGTGGCTTCCAGAATGCTGTCCTTGCCGCCTCCCGTCCCCCCTCTCCCAGCCCCCCTAAACAGAACATCCCTCAAGGAAAGATGCCTCCAGACCAGGGATGCAGGAGAAACTGAAAAAGGTTAGATGTTCATTTTGTGAACACAGGTTCACTTTGTGGAGGATAACAAGTCACTTAGGTCAAAACTGAGCGACTGTGTGATCTTCATTAGAGAGATGAAGCTTTGTCTTGCTGTCTGTCTCCCAATCAGATGATTCCTAACTGACAGCTATTGAGTATTTACCATGCCCCTGACACCAATCTACTATCTCCACAGGGCAGACACTGAAAAGCCCTGGCAATCATCACTCAACCCTGGACTCCTGGTCCTGTGTGTTTAAGTTACATCTCTGTGCTGAAAACCCCCATGTTCTTATAGTTTCTTACTCCTGAACTCCAACTGCCCCCTCAACATCTCTAACTCCAGTGACTGATATCAGTAACAGCCTTTTTTATTAAATTAACTATCATTTACATTTATGGGGTAGAATGTAATGTTCTGTAATGTTTTGATATGTTTATACAATGAAAAATTATGAAATCAAATTCATCAACTTATTGCATCTCTTAATTGCCTTATTTTGTTGTGATACATCTCAGATTTACTCCTAGCAAATTTGAAATATATGACACACCATGTTACCCAGCAGATCTCAAAAACATATTCCTGCTACCCAAAACTTTTTTTTCCTTTTCTGATATTTGGTCTCATTATGTAGTCTTGGCTGTCTTAGAACTCACTATGCTAGACACACTAGGCTGGCAATACTCCTACCTCAGAAATTTCAACATCTCTCATAACTGAAACTCTGTATCACTTGACCAGCATTTCCTCCTTGGCTACACCAACACCCCAGCTACCCACAGTACCCTCCATTATTCATCATTACACTCTGTTTCTGAGAGGTCTTTATGGATGCCACAAATGAGAGAGTATACATAAGTATCTGTCTGTCTGTGGCTCTCTTATTTCAGTTATCACAGTATCTTCAATGCTTATCTATGTTACTGTAGACAGCAGGTGTTCCTTCCTATGGCAGAACAATATTCTATTGTGTGCTTGTACCATGCTTGTCTATTGATAGATGCTTAGCTTGATTTTGTAGAGTGACTTTTAGTGAATAATGCTGAAATGAACACTGGAATACAGATCTCTCTTCATCCCTCCTTTGGATAAATGCCCAGAAGTGGGATTTCTGGGTCATCTGGTAGTTCCGTTTTTTTTGTTTGTTTGTTTTTTAAGGAGCCCCTTTGCTACTCTCCAGAATGCTGCACTAATTTACATTCCCAGCAACAGCATACAGATGTTCCCTTTTCTGCATATTCTCACAACACTTGCCTTTGTTTTCCAATAGTCATGCTAACAACAAGCACAAGGCAATTCCTCACTGTGATTCAAACCACGCTTCCCTGGTGGTTACTTATGATGCAATTTTTCTTCATCTCTTGGTCAAGTGTTTGTTTATCTGCTTTTCAGAAATACCTATACAAGTCTGGGGCCTTTTTCTACTAGAAAAGATAGATATTGTTGCCCTGCTAATTAAGTTCAAAGTCTACCATTGTCCAGACAGCCTTCTGAGCTTGGCACAATATGGAGGAATCCCTTCGCTGGCAGGACTTCTCTGACCTTGTCCACAAAAGAAACATCCTCCTCACTTTGCACCACAGAGCCATTCTCTTATGTACAATAGGGACGTCCTCACAACTGTGCACCACAGGAATATTATTGCCACTGTCCACAACAGAGATGTCCTTCCCACTGTAGACCACAGAGATGTCCTCCCTGCTGTCCACCACAGGGACATTCATACCACATTCCACCACAGAAATCTCCTCCCCACTGTACACCAAAAGGATATCCTACACCCATTCTGTCACAGAGACGTCCACCCCACTATCCACAATAGAAATATCCTCCCCAGTGTCCATCACAGGGATGTCCTCCCAACTGTCCAGCACAGGGACTTCCTTTCCATGGTCATCCAAACAGATGACCTTCCCACTGTCCATAATAGGGACATCCTCCTGTGTACTAAAAGGACATCCTTACCACTGTCCACAACATGGTTGTCCTCAACAATATGCACTACAAGGAAGTCATCACCACTGTCCACCACATGAATATCCTTCTCAATGTAATCCACAGGGAATTCCTACCCACTGTCCACAAAAGGAAGGTCCTCCCCTCTGTCCAACATAGGGACAACCTTCTGCCTGTCCACCACAGTGATGTCCACCCCACTGTCCTCCAAACAGATGTCCTTCCCATTGTCAAACACAAGGACATCATTTCAACGGTCCACCACAGGGAAGTCCTCTTCACTGTCCACCACTGGGATGTCCTTCCAACTGTACACCACAGAGACATCCTCCTGTGCACTACAGGGATGTTCTTACCACTGTCCACCCCAAAGATGTCTTGTGCACACACCACTACAAGGACAGACTTCTCAGTATCCATCAAAGAGACATTCTCTTGTGCACCACAGGAGCAGTGTCCTTACTTTCCACAAGGCCATCATCCACACTGTCCACCAAAGTGAAATCCTCTCAACGCTCCAAGACAGAGACATCCTCCCAATTCTCCACAACACGGATGTCCTCCCAACTGTCAAACACAACGAAGTCCTTCCCACTGTAAACAACAGGGACATCCTCCCTACTGTGCTCCAGAGAGACATCCTCCTGTACACAACAGGGATGTCCTAACCACTGTCCACCACAGAGAATCCTCCGCACTCTCCAACATATGGACATTTTTCTTACAATGCGCCACAGAGACATTCTCCAGTGGACCACAGTAACATCCTCCCCACTGTCGATCACAGTGAAATCTTCCGCAATGTCCACCACTGGGATGTACTCCCCACTGTCCACAACAGGGATGTCCTTCCCACAATTCCCACCAGAAAGTTCCTCCCTGCTGTACACCAAGAGGACGTCTTTCCCACTGTCCACCTCGTGATATCCTCTCCTCAGATCATAACGGATGTCCTTTCCACTGTCCAACAAAAGGAGGTCTTCCCCACTGTCCACCAGAGGCACACACTTCCCACTGTCTACTACAAAGAGGTCTTTCCCAATGTCCACAACAGGGACCCCTTCCCACAGTCCATAACATATATGTTCTTCCCACTGTCCACCACAGGGTACTCCTTCACACTGTCCACCACAGGAAAGTCATCTCTACTGTCCACCACAGGGATGTCCTTCCCACTGTCCACCACATTGACGTCCTTCACCGAGTCCACAAAAAAACATGTGCATCACACTATCCACCACAGAAACGTCCTCTCCACTATCCACCACAGGGTGGTCCTCCCAACTGTCCACCACAGGGATGTCCTTTCCACTGTTCACCAAAAAGATATCCTTCCCACTGTCCACCACAGGGACATCCTCCTGTGTACCACAAGGACATCCTTACCACTGTCCTCAACATGGTTGTCCTCACCAATGTCCACTACAGGGATGTCCTCATCACTGTCCACAACATGAATTTCCACCACACTATAAACCACAGGGACATCCTACACTTTGTGCACCACAGGGAGGTCCTCCCCAATGTCCACAACAGGAACATTCTTCTGCCTGTCCACCACAGTGAAGTCCTCACCACTGTACACTTCAGGGACATCCTCCTGTGCACAACAGGAATGTTCTTACCACTGTCCACCCCAGAGATGTCCTCTGCACTCCCTACTACGAGGACATACTTCTCACTGTCCAACAAAGAAACATTCTCTTGTGCATCACTGGAACTTTGTTCTTACTGTCTACAAGGCTGTCATCTGCACTGTCCACCACAGTGAAATCCTCTCAACTCTCCACCAGACTGATATCCTCCCAACTGTCCACAACAGGGATGTCCTCCCAACTATCAAATACAGTGAAGTCCTTCCCACTGTCAACAACAGTGACATCCTCCCAACTGGGCACAACCGGGATGTCCGTACCACTGTCCACCACAGAGATCTCCTCTGCACTCTTCACCATATGGACATCCTTCCGACTATGCACCACAAGGACATTCTCCAGTGCACCACAGTAACATCCTCCCCACTGTCCACCACAGTGAAATCCTCCCAACTGTCCACCACAGGGATGTCCTCCCCATTGTCTACAAAAGGGATGGTCTTCCCCTAATTCACAACAGAAAGGTCCTCCCTGCTTTCTACCACAGGGATATCCTTTTCTCTGTCCACCTCACTGATATCCTCCCCTCAGACCATAACAGGGATGTCCTTCCCAATTTCCACCACAGGGATGTCTTCCCCACTGTCCACAAGAGGGTCATTTATCCCACTGTCCACCAAAAGGTCTTTCCCAATGTCCAAAACAAGGATGTCCTTCCCACAGTCCACACCATATATGTCTTTCAATGTCCACCACAGGGACCTCCTTACCACTGTCCACCACAGGGAAGTCTTCTCTAATGTCCACCACAGGGATGTCCTTTCCATTGTTCACCACAGTGATGTCCTCCGCACTGTCCACAACAGGCATGTCCTTTTCACTCTCCACCACAGGGACCATTTTCCCACTGTTGTCCACAGTGAAGTCCTCTCTACTGTCCACCACAGGGATTTCCTTTCCACTGTCCACCACAGAAATATCCACTGCACTCTCCACAATAGGCATGTCCTTCCCACTGTCCACCACAGAAAGGTACACCCTGCTGTCCACAACAGGAACATACTACATAATGTCCAACTCAATGATGTCCTTTCCTCTGTCCACCACAGAGACATCCTTCCCACTGTCCATGACATGGTGGTCTTCCCCACTGTCTACCAGAGGGAGATTTTTACCAATGTAGAACACACGGAGTTCCTTTCCAATGTTCACAACATGTATGTCCTTCCCACCATCCACAACATAAATGTCCTTCCCATGTTCCACCATAGGGACCTTCTTCCCACTGTTCACCACAGAGAGGTCTTCTCTACTATCCACCACAGGGATGTTCTTACTACTGTCCACTAAGTGACGAACTCCCCTCTCTCCAACACAGAGACATTCTTCCCACTGTCCACCACAGGGAGTTCCTCTCCAATGTCCAGCAGAGGGACATCCTTCCCACTGTTCACCACAAGAGGTATTTCCCGATATCCACAACAAGGACATCCTTCCCACAGTCCACAACATAAATGTCCTTCCCACTGTCCATCAAAGGTACCTCCTTCTCTCTGTCCACCACAGGTAAGTCCTCTCTACTGTCCACCACTGCTATGTCCTTTCCACTGTCCAGCCACAGGGATGTACTCTGCCCTTTCCACAACAGGCATGTACTTTCCATGGTTCACCCCAGGGACCTATTTCCCAATGTCCACCACAGTGTAGTACTCTCTACTGTCCACCACAGGGATGTCCTTTCCACTGTCCACCAAAGGGAAGTTCTCCACACTGTCCACAACAGGCATGTCCTTCCCGCTCTCCAACACAGAAAGGTAGATGCTGCTGTCCACAACAGGAACGTACTTCCCAATGTCCACTAAATGATGTCCTCTCCTCTGTCCACCACAGAGATGTCCTTCCCACTGTCCACCACATGTTGATTCTCCCCACTGCCCACGAGAGTGACAAGCTTTCCACTGTCCACCATACAGAGGTCCTTCCCAATGTCCACAACATGGGCATCCTTCCCACAATCCAAAACATAAATGTCCTCATCACTGTCCAACACATGGACCTTCTTCCCACTGTTCACCACAGAAAGGTCTTCTCTACTGTCCACCAAAGGGATGTCCTTACCACAGTCCAAACCTGTGACATCCTCAACACTGTCCACAACAGGGATGTTCTTCCCACAGTCCACAACATAAATGTCCTTCCCACTTTCCACCACAGGGTCCTCCTTCCCACAGTCCACCACAGAGAGGTCCTCTCTACTGTCCATCAAAGTGATAACCTTTTCACTGTCCACCACAGGGACGTCCTCCCCACTGTCCACAACAGTGATATTTTTTACACTGTCCACCACAGGGACATCCTCCTGAGAGTCCACCAAGGAACGTACTACCCACTGTCCACCACAGGGACGTCCTACCCACTGTCTACCACAGTGAGGTCCTCCCCAATCTTCACTACAGGTAGATCCTCTCCAATGTCCACCACAGGGATGTCATTTCAACTGTCCACCAGAGAAATATTCTCCCCACTGTTCATAACAGGGATGTCCTTCCCACTGTCCACCACAGAGACGTTCTACCCACTGCCCTCCACAGGGACATCCTACCCACTCTCTACCACAGGAATATCCTTCCCACTGTCCACCAAAGGGACACTCTTCCCACTGTCCTCCAAAGGTACATCTTTCAACTGTGCACCAGAGAGACATCCTCCCCACTGTCCACAACTGGTACATCCTCCCCACTGGCCACCACAGGGACGTTCTTCATACAGTCCACCATAGAGTATTCCTCCCTGTTGTCCACCAAAAGGACATCCTTCCCATTGTCCACCACAGGGACATCCTCGAAATTGTCCACCACAGAGACATCTTTTTCACTGTTCACCACTTGGACATTTTACCCACTTTGAGCAACAGGGACATTTTCCTGTGCACAACAGGGATATTCTTACCACTCTCCACCACAGGGATGTCCTCCTCACTGTATAAAACAAGGAAAAACTCTCCACTGTACACCTCTGGGATGTCCTCTTTACAAACAACAACAGAAACTTTCTCCCCAGTGTCCACAAGAAGAACATCCTCACCACTGTCCACCAGAGGGACTTCCTCTCCACTCTCCACCACAGAAACATCTTCCCCACTGTCCACTACATAGATGTCCTTCCCACTGCCCACTACAGGGAGTTCCTCTCCACTGTCCACCACAGGCATGTCCACCACACTGTAAAACACAGGAAGTTCCTCTCCACTGTCCACCAGAAAAACATCAAATCCACTGTCCACCAAAGATAAGTACTCATCACTGTCCATCACTGGGACATCTTTACCAATGTCAACCACAGAGAGGACCTCCCTGTTGTCCACCACAGTGATGTCCTTCCCACTGTCCAACACATGAACGTCCTACCCAATGTTCACCTAAGTGATGTCCTTCCCACTGTCCACAACAGAGAGTTTCTCCCAGCTGTCCACCACAGGGACTTCCTTCTCACTGTTCACCATAAGGACATCCTCACCATTCTGCACCACAGGGACATCCTCCCACGCACAACAGGGATGTCCTCATCCTTGTGCACCAAAAAAACATTCTCCTATGCACACCATGGATGTCCTCACCACTATCAACCCCAGAGATGTTCTCTGCACTCTCCACAACCCGGACCTCATTCCCAAAGTCCACCAAAGGGACATTCTCCTTTGCACCAGAGAAACGTCATCACCACAGTCAACCACAAGACATCCTCCCCAATGTCCACCACAGGGATGTATTCCGCACTGTACACAAAGAGAAGTCCTCTCCACTGTCCACTACAGGGACGTCCTTCCCACTGTTCACCAGAAAGACGTCCTTCCAACTGTCTACCACAGGGACATCCTCCCCAGTGTCAATCAAAGACACGTCCTCCCCACTGTCCACCACAGGGATGTTTGCAACAAGGTCCAACACAGGGTCATCCTTATCAATGTCCACCACAGGGACATACTTCCTACTGTCCACCACAGGGAGGTCCTCCTCACTGTCCAAACCATGGCTGTGCTTTCCACTGTAAATCAAAGAAATGTCCTCCTCACAGTCCACTACAAGGACGTCCTTCCAACTGTTGACTACATGGACATCCACTCCTCTGTCCACCACAGGGAAGTGGTCACCACCATCCACCGCAGAAATGTCCTCCCCATATTCCATCACACAGATGTCCTCCACAGTGGAATCCACAAGGATGTCCTCCTCAGTGTGCACTAAAGTGAAGTACTCAACACTCTATACCACAAAGATGTCCTTCCCACTTACCACCTCAGTGACTACCTCCCCTCTTCCCATCACAGGGACATCCTACCCACTGTCCACCACATAATGGTTCTCCCTGCTGTCCATCACAGGGACATCCTTACCACTATTTTCCACAGGGTCGTCCTCAACAATGTCCACCACAGGGAAATCCTTCCCACCGTACACCACAGGAACATCCTTTCCACTGTGCACCACAGGGACATTCTTCTGTGCATAACAGAAATGTTCTTACCACTGTCCATCACAGAGATGTCCTCTGCATTCTCCACTCCAGGGAAATCCTTCCCACTGTCCTCCAAAGAGACATTTTCTTGTGCACCACAGGAACCTCCTCCCCACTGTCCACAAGGCCATCATCCCCACTGTTCACCACAGTGAAATTCTCTCACCAATGTCCACTGCAAAGACGTCCTTTCCACAGTCTACCACAGGGATTTCCTTCCAACTGTCAAACACAGGGACGTCCTTCCCACTGTAAACCACAGGGACATCCTTCGCACTGTGCACCACAGTGACATCCTCCTGTGAACAACAAGGATGTCCTCACGAATGTGCACCACAGGGACATCTTCCGGTGCACACCATAAACATCTTCACTACTGTCCACCCCAGACATGTCCACTGCACTCTCCAAAACAAGAACTTCGTTACCAGTGTCCACCACAGGGACATCCTCCACACTGTTCACCACAGGAACATCCTTCTACCTGTGCACCACAGGGATGTCCTCCCCACTACATAAAAAGACATGCTTTTCACTGTCCACCACAGGGATATCATCCCAACTTTCCAACACAGAGAGTTCCTCTTCACTGTCCACCACCAAGATGTCCTTCCCACTGTTCACTACAGGGAAATCGTACCCCACAGTCCACCACAGTGTGGTCCTCCCCACTCTCCACCACAAAGATAACCTCCTGTGCACAAGAGGGATGTCCTTAACACTGTGCACCACAGGGACATACTTTGAATTTTCCACCACAGGGACTACCTACCCACTGTCCACAAAAGTAATGTCCTCCCTGCTGTCCACTACAGGGGCATCCTCTCCAATTTTCACCACAGGGATGTCCTTCCCACTGTTCACCGGTGAGACATGAACCCCAATATGCACAAAAGGTACATCTTTTTAGTGTCCACAACAGGGATTTCCTTCCCACTGTCCACCAGAAAGAGGTAATCCCTGCTCTACACCGCAGGGACAGTCTTCTCACTGTCCACCATAGAACGTCCTTTCCACTGTCCACCACAGGTACATTCTCTCCACTGTCCACCAGAGGGACATCCTTCCCATTGTACACCACAGAGTGGTCCTTTTTGCTGTCCAAACAGAAGCATTCTTCCCAATGTCCACTACAGAGATGTCCTCCCCACTATCCACCACAAGGATATCCTCCCCACTTACCAAACAGGGATGTCATCCCCACTGTCTACCACAGAGACATCCTACCTATGTCAAGCACAGGGTCATCCTTCCCACTGTCCAACATAAGGATGTGCTCCTCTTGTATACAACATGGACATTCTTCCAATGTCCACAAAATGCACATCATTCCCACAGTTTACCACAGGGATGTCCTCACCACTGTCCACTACAAGGATGTTCTACACACTTTTCACCACAGGGAGGTCCACCCAATTGTCCACCCCAGTGATTTCCTCTCAACTATCCATCAGAGAGTTCCTCCTCACTGTGCACCTCAAGGACTTCCACCTGTGTACCACAAGGACATCCATAAAACTCCCCAATGTTCACTACAGAGTGGACCTCCCCACAGTCCACCACATGGACATCTTTCCCACTGTCCACCAAAGAAACATCCTCTTCACTTTGCACCACAGGGACATCCTCTTATGCAAAACAGGGACGTCCTCACAACTGTGCACCACAGGAATATTCTTTCCACTGGCCACAACAGAGATTTCCTTCCCACTGTAGACCACAGAGATGTCCTCCCTGCTGTCCACCACAGGGATATTCTTCCACTTTCCACCACAGAAACGTCCTCCCCACTATCCACCAAAGGAATGTCCTCCCCACATTACATCTATCCCACTGTCCACCTCAGTGGTATTCTCCCCTCTTACCAAACAGGGATGTCCTTCCCACATTCCACCACAGGGATATCCTCCCCACTGTCCACAAGAGGGTCATCCTTCCCACTGTCCACCAAAAGGTCTTTACCAATGTCCAAAACAGGGACGACCTTCCAACAGTCCACACGATATATGTACTTCCAATGTCCACCATAGGGAGATCCTTCCCACTGTCCACCACAGAGAGAAGTCCTCTCTACTGTGCACTACAGGGATTTCCTTTCCAGTGTTCACCACAGGGATGTCCTCCGTACTGTCCTCAACAGGCATGTCTTTTTCACTCTCCACCACAGTGACCTCATTCCCACTGTCCACCACAGGGAAGTCCTCTCTACTATCCACCACATGGATGTCCTTTCCACTGTCCACCACAGGGATGTCCACAGAACTGTCCACAACAGGCATGTACTTCCCACTGTCCACCAAAGAAAGGTACTCCCTGATGTCCACAACAGGAACGTACTTCCTTATGTCCACCTCAATGATGTCCTTTCCTCTCTCCACCTCAGGGACGTCCATCCCACTGTCCACCAGAGGGACATGCTTGCCACTGTAGAACACACGGAGGTCCTTCCCAATGTCTAAAACATGTACATCCTTCCCACAATCCATAACATAAATGTACTTCCCACTCCACCACAGGGACCTTCTTCCCACTGTTCACCACTGAGAGGTCCTCTCTACTATCCACCTCAGGGATGTCCTTACCATTGTCCACATAAATGATGACCTCCCTCTCTCCACCACAGGGACATCCTTCCCACTGTCCACCACAGGGAGTTCCTCCCCAATATCCACCAGAGTGACATCCTTCTCAATGTTCACCACAAAAAATTCTTTCCCAATGTTCACAACAGGGACGTCCTTCCCACAGTCCACAACATATATGTCCTTACAATGTCCACCACAGGAACCTCATTATCACTGTCCACAACAGGGACGTCCTTTCCACAGTCCACCACAGGGATGTTCTCTTCCCTGTCCACAACAGGCATATCCTTTCCATGGTCCACCATCGGGACCACCTTCCCACTGTCCACAACAGGGAAATCCTCTCTAGTGTCCAACAAAGGGATGTCCTTTCCACTGTCCACAAAAGGGACGTCCTTTGAACTATCCACAATAGTCATGTCCTTCAAACTGTCCAACACAGATAGGTACACCTTGCTGTCCACAATAGGAACTTATTTCCCAATGTCCACAAAATGATGTCTTCCTCTATGTACACCACAGAGATATCCTTCAAACTGTCCACCACATGGTGTTTCTCATCACTATCCACGAGAGTGACATGCTTCTCACTGTCCACCCCACGGAGGTCCTTCCCAATGTCCACAAAATGGACGTCCTTCCCACAATCCACAACATAAATGTCCTCCCCACTGTCCAACACATAGACCTTCTTCTCACTCTTGACAGAAGAAAGGATGCCATTCTGTCCTCTCATCTCTCTGGGTGCCCTTCTGTTATCTCCTCTCTCTGGGTGCCCTTCTGTTATCTCCTCTCTCTGGATGCCCTTCTGTCTTCTCTCTCCAGAAGCCCTACTGTTCTCTACTCTCTCAGGATACCCTTCTGTCCTCTACTCTTTCTGGATGCTCTTCTGTACTCTCCTCAATCTGGATGCCCTTCTGTTCTCTCCTCTCTATGGATGCCCTTTTCTCTTCTCTTATCACTGGATGCCATTCTGTCTTCTCCACTCTCTGGATTCCCTTCAGTTCTCTCCTCTCCCTGGATGCCCTTCTGTCCTGTACACTCTCTGGATGCCCTTCTGTCCTCTCCATACTCTGGATGCCCTTCTGTTCTCTCCTCTCCCTTGATTTCCTTCCTATCCTATCCTCTATCCTCTCTCTATCCTATCCTCTCTCTAGATGCCTTCAGTCCTCTCCTCTTTTGGGATGTCCTTCTGTCTTCTTCTGTGTCTGTATGCCCTTCTGTCCTCTTCTTTCTCTGGATGCACTTCTGTCCTCTTCACTCTCTGGGTGTCCTTCTGTTCTCTCCTCTCCCTGGACGCCCTTCTGTCCTCTCCTCTCTCTAGATGCCCTTCGGTCCTCTCCTCTTTTGGGATGTCCTTCTGTCCTCTTCTCTCCCTGGATGCCCTTCTGTCCTCTCTGATCTGGATTCGTTTCTGTACACTCCTCTCTCTGGATGCCCATTTGTTCTCTCCTCTCTCTGGATGCCCTTTTCTCTACTACTCTCTCCGTATGCATTTCTGTCCTCTTCTGTATCTGGATACCCTTGGGTCTTCTCCTCTCTCTGGATACTCCTCTGTCCTCTCCTCTCTCTGTATGACCTTCTGTTTTCTCCTCTTTCTGGATGCCCTTCTGTTCTGTCCTCTCCCTGAATGCCATTCTGTTCTCTCCTCACTCAGGATTCCCTTCTGTACTCTTCTCTCTCTGGAAGACCTTCTGTTCTGTCCTACCTCTAGATGATCTTCAGTCCTCTCCTCTGTCAGGATACTCTTCTGTTATCTCCTCTCTCTGGATGCCCTTCTGTTCTTTCCACTCTCTGGATGCCCTTCTGTTCTCTTCTCTCTCTGGATGCCCTTCTGTTCTGTACTCTCTGGATGCTCTTCTGTCCTCTTCTTTCTCTGGATGCCCTTCTGTCTTCTACTATCTCTGGATGCCCTTCTGTTCTCTCCTCTCTCTGGATTTTCTTCTGTTTTCTCCTCTCTCATAATGCAATTCAGTCTTCTCCTCTCTATCTGAGTGCCCATCAGTTCTCTCCTCACTCCGGATGCCCTTCTGTACTCTCCTCTCTCTGGATGCCCTTCTGTCCTGTCCTATCTCTGGATGCCCTTCTGTTTTCTCCTCTCTCTGGATGCCCTTCTGTTCTCTCATCACTCCGGCTGCCATTCTGTACTCTCCTCTCTCTGGATGCGCTTCTGTCCTCTCCTCTCTCTGGATGCCCTTCTGTCCTCTCTTCTCTCTGGATGCTTTTCTGTTTTCTCCTCTCTCTGGATACCCTTCAGTCCTCTCCTCTCTCTCGATGCTCTTCTGTCCTCTCCATTCTCTGGACGCCCTTCTGTCTCCTCCTCTCTATAGATGCCCTTCTGTCTTTTCCTCTCTCTGGATGCCCTTCTGTCCTGTCCTCTCTCTAGATGCCCTTCTGTCCTCTCCTCTCACTGGATGCCATTCTGTCCTCTCCTCTCTCTGGATGCCCTTCTGTAATCTCCTCTCTCTGAATGCCCTTCTGTCTTCTTTGCTCTCTGGATGTCCGTCTGTTCTCTCTTCTCTGTGGATGCCCTTCTGACCTCTCGTGTCCATGTATGCCCTTCTGTCCTCTCCTCTCTCTAGATGCCCTTCTGTCCTCTCCTTTCACTGGATGCCATTCTGTCCTCTCCTCTCTCTGGATGCCCTTCTGTAATCTCCTCTCTCTGAATGCCCTTCTGTCTTCTTTGCTCTCTGGATGTCCGTCTGTTCTCTCTTCTCTGTGGATGCCCTTCTGACCTCTCGTGTCCGCGTATGCCCTTCTGTCCTCTCCTCTCTCTAGATGCCCTTCTGTCCTCTCCTCTCTCTAGATGCCCTTCTGTCCTCTCCTCTCACTGGATGCCCTTCTGTCCTCTCCTCTCTCGGATGCCATTCTGTCCTCTCTTCTCTCTGGAAGTTCTTCTGTGCTCTCCTCTCTCTGGATGCCCTACTGTT
The DNA here is from genome assembly GCF_011762505.2 of Arvicanthis niloticus. Classification (NCBI taxonomy): domain Eukaryota; kingdom Metazoa; phylum Chordata; class Mammalia; order Rodentia; family Muridae; genus Arvicanthis; species Arvicanthis niloticus. Next base: position 14,267 of record NW_023045993.1, on the reverse strand, counting down.
CTACCCTCTCTCTGGATTCCCTTTTTGTCTTCTCCTCTATCTGGATGAGCTTTTCTTCTCTTCTTTCTCAAGATGCCCTTGTGTCCTCTATTCGCTCTGTATATCCTTCTGTTCTCTAATTTCTCTGGATTCTCTTTTGTGCTCTCCTCTCTCTGGATGCCCTTCTGTTCTCTTCTCTCTCTGGATGCCCTTCTGTCTTTGTCTTTCTATCTATGCCCTTATGTTCACTCAATTCTCTTGATGCCCTTCAGTCATCTCTTCCATATGGATGCCCGACAATTTTCTCCTCAGTATTGATATGGTTCTGTGTTCTCCTCTCTCTCTAGGTGCCCTTCTGTTCTCTCCTTTCACTGGATGCCATTCTGTCCTCTCCTCTCTCTGGATGCCCTTCTGTCTTCTCCTCTCTCCGGATGCCCTTCGGTCCTTTTCCCTCTCTGGATGTCCTGCACTCTTCTCTCTCTCTGCATGGGCTTCTGTTCTCTCCTCTTTCTGGATTCTCTCCTGTGCTCTCATCTCTCTGGATGCCCTTCAGTTCTCTCTTCTTTTGGGATGTCCTTCTGTCCTCTCCACTCTCTGGATGCCCTTCTGTCTTTTCCTTTCTTTGATGTCCTTCTGTTCTCTTCTCTCTCTGGTTGCACTATTTTCCTCTCCTCTCTCTGGATACCCTTCTGTTCTCTCCTCTCTCTGTATGCCCTTCTGTTCTCTCTTCTATCTGCATGCCCTTGTGTCATCTCCGCTCTCTGGATGCCCTTCTTCTCTCTCCTCTTTCTGGATGCCCTTCTGTTCTCTCCTCTCTTGTACGGTTTTCTTTACTCTCCTCTCTCTGGATGCCCTTCTGTTCTCTCCTTTCTCTGGATTCCATTCTGTTCTCCTCTCTGTATGACTTTCTGTCCTATCCTCTCTCTGGATGCCTTTCTCTATTCTCATCCCTCTGGATGCCCTTCTGGTCTCTACTCTATCTGGATGCCCTTCTGTTTTCTCCTCTCTCTGGATGTCCTTCTGTTGTCTACTTTCTCTGGATGCCCTTCTGTCCTCTCTGCTCTCTGGATGCTCTTCTGTTCTCTCTTTCTGGATTCCCTTCATTTCTCTCCTCTCTCTGTATGCCCTTCTTTACTATCTTCACTCTGGATGCTCTTCTGTCTTCTCCTCTCTCTGGATCACCTTCTGTTCTCTCCTCTCTCCTGATGCACTTCTGTCCTCTCCTCTCTCTGGATGCCCTACTGTCCTCTCGTCTCTCTGAATTTTCTTCTGTCATCTCATATCTCTGGTTGCCCTTCTGTTCTCTTCTCTCTCTAGATTCTCTTCTGTCCTCTAATTTCTCTGGATGCCCTTCTGTCTTCTTCTCTCTCTGGAAGCCCTTCTGTCATGTCTTCACTCCACATGCCCTTCTGTTCTCTCCTCTCTCTGGATGCCCTTCTGTCCTGTCCTCTCTTTGGATCCCCTTATGTTGTCTGCTCTCTCTCGATGTTCTTCTGTTCTTCCCAATCTGTGGATGCCCTTCTGTCCTCTCATCTCTCTACATGCCTTTCAGTTCTTTCCTATCTCTGGAAGAACTTGTGTCCTCTCCTTTCTTTTTATGCCCCTTTGTTCTCTCCTCTGTCTGGATTTTTACTGTCCTCTCATCTCTCTGGTTGTCCTTCTGTCTTCTCCTCTCTCTGGATGACCTTCTGATCTCTCCTCTCTCCGAATGCTCTTCTGTCTTCTCTTCACTCTGGATGCCCTTCTCTCTTCACCTCCCTCTGGATGCACTTCTGTTTTCACCTCTCAATGGATGCCCTTCTGTCTTTTTTTCGCTTTGGATGCCATTCTGTTCTCTCCTCTTACTGGATGCCCTTCTGTTTCTCCTTTCTCTGGATGCCTTTTTGTCTTCTCTGATCTCTGGATACCATTCTATTCTCTACTCTCTCTGGATGCCTTTCTGTTTTCTCTACTCTTTGAATGCCGTCTGTTCTCTTATCTCTGTGGCTGGCCTTCTGTCCTCTCCTCTCTCTGGATGCCCTTTTGTTCTCTACTCTCTCTGGATGGCTTTCAGTTCTCTCCTCTCTGGATCCCCTCTGTACTCTCCTCTCTCTTGATGCTCTTCTGTCCTCTCCTCTCCCTGGATGCCCTTCTGTCCTTTCCTCTCTCTGGATGCCCTTCTGTCCTCTCCTCTCTCTGGATGCCCTACTATTCTCTCGTCTCTCTAGATTCCCTTTTTGTCTTCTTCTCTCTCTAGATGAGCTGCTCTTCTCTCCTCTCTCAAGATGGCTTTTTGTCCTCTATTCTCTCTGGATATCCTTCTGTTCTCTCATCTCTCTGGATTCCCTTTTGTGCTCTCCTCTCTCTGGATGCCCTTCTGTCCTCTCCTCTCTCTGGATGCCCTTCTGTCTTCTCCTCTCTCCCTATGCCCTTTTGTTCTCTCGATTTACTTGATGCCCTTCTGTCTTCTCTGCCATCTGGATGCCCGACAATTTTCTCCTCACTCTGGATATGGTTCTGTTTTCTCCTCTCTCTAGATGCCATTCTGTTCTCTCCTTTCACTGGATGCCATTGTGACCGCTCCTCTCTCTGGATGATCTTCTGTCTTCTCATCTCTCCGGATGCCCTTTGTTTTTTTTCTCTCTCTGTATGTCCTGCACTCTTCCGCTCTCCCTGGATGGGCTTCTGTTCTCTCCTCTTCCTGGCTTCTCTCCTGCTCTCTCATCTCTCTGGATGCCCTTCTGTTCTTTCTTCTTTTGGGATGTCCTTCTGTCCTCTCCACTCTCTGGATGCCCTTCTGTCTTCTCCTTTCTTTGGATGCCCTTCTGTACTCTCCTCTCTCTGGATGCCCTATTTTTCTCTTCTCTCTCTGGATACCCTTCTGTTCTCTCCTCTCTCTGGATTCTCTTCTGTACTCTCCACTCTCTGGATGCCCTTCTGTTCTCTCCTCTATCCATATGCCCTTTTGTCCTCTTCCCTCTCTGGATGCCATTTCTCTCCTCTCTTCTCTCGGGATGGCCTTCTGTCTTCTCCTCTCTCTGGCAGCCCTTCTGTTCTCTTCTCTCTCTGGATGATCTCCTGTTCTCTCATATCTCTGAATGCCCTTGTGTCCTCTCATCTCCCTGGAAGCCCTTCTGTTCTTTCCTCTCTTTGGATGCCCTTCTGTCTTTTTGTCTCTCTGGATGACCGTCTGATTTCTCCTCTCTATGGATGAACTTCTGTTCTCTACTTTATCCAGATGCCATTCTGTCTTCTCCTCTCTCTTGATTCCCTTCTGTCCTCTCCTCTCTCTGGATGCCCTTCTGTCTTCCCCTCTCTCTGTATGCCCTTCAGATCTCTGCACTCTCCGGATGCTCTTCTGTCCAGTCATCTCTCTGGATGCCCTTCTGTCTTCTCCTCTCTCTGGATGCCCTTCTGTTTTAACCTATCTACAGATGCCCTTCTGTCTTTTACTCTCTCTACATTCCTTTCTGTTCTCTCATCTCTCTGAATGCCCTTCTGTTCTCTCCTCTATCTGCATGCCCTTCTATTCTCTCCTCTATCTGGATGCCCTTGTGTCCTCTTCTCTCTCTTGATTCCCTTCTGTCCTCTCCTCTCTCTGGATGCCCTTCTGTATCCCCCTCTCTCTATATGCCCTTCAGATCTCTGCACTCTGTGGATGCTCTTCTGTCCAGTCATCTCTCTGGATGCCCTTCTGTCTTCTCCTCTCTCTGGATGCCCTTCTGTTTTAACCTATCTACGGATGCCCTTCTTTCTTTTCCTCTATCTACATGCCTTTCTGTTCTCTCATCTTTCTGGATGACCTTCTGTCTTCTCCTCTATCTGGATGCCCTTTCGTTCTCTTCTCTTTAGATGCCCTTCGGTCCTCTCCTCTCTCTGGATGCCCTTCTGTCTTTTCGTCACTATGAATGACCATCTGTTGTCTCATCTCTCTGGATGACCTTCTGTTCTCTCCTCTTTTCCGATGCCCTTTTCTTTTCCCCCATCTGGATGCTCTTCTGTTCTTTCCTCTCCCTTGATGCCCTTCTGTCCTCTCCTCTCTCTTGATGCCCTTCTGTGTTCTACTCTATCTGGATGACCTTCTGATCTCTCCTCTCTCCGGATGCTCTTCTGTCTTCACTTCACTCTGGATGCCCTTCTTTCTTCTCTCTCTGCATGCACTTCTGTTTTCACCTCTCTATTGATTCCCTTTTGTCTTCTCCTGCCTCTGGATGCCCTTCTGTTCTCTTCTCTCACTGGATGCCCTTCTGTCTTCTCTTTTCTCTGGATGCCCTTCTGGTCTCTCCTCTATCTGAATACCCTTCTGTCCTCTCCTCTCTCTGGATGTCCTTCTGTCTTCTCTTCTCTATGTATGCCCTTCTGTCCTCTCCTCTCTTTAGATGCCCTTCTGTTTTCTCCTTTCGTCCAATGCTCTTCTTTTCTCTCCTCTCTGTGAATGCCCTTCTGTCCTCACGTCTCTCAGGATCCCTTCTGCCCTCTAATCTCTCTGGTTGCCTTTTTGTACTCGTGTCTCTATGGATTCTCTCCTGTACTCTCCTCACTCTGGATGCCCTTCTGTTCTCTTCTCTCTCTGGATGACCTTCTGTCTTCTCGTCTCTCTGAATACCCTTTGGTCTTCTCCTCTCTCTGGAGGAACTTCTTTCTTCTCCTATCTCCTGATGACCTTCTGGTCTCTCCTCTCTACTGATGTATTCTCATCTTTCTGGATGCCCTTCTTTTCTCTGCTCTCTGGATTTTTTCTGTCCTCTCATATATCTGTATGCCCTTCTGTTCTCTTCTCTCTCTGGATGATCTTCTGTTCTCTCATCTCGCTGGATTCACTTGTGTCCTCTCCTCTCTCTGTATGTCCTTTTGTTCTCTTCTCTATCTGGATGATCTTCTGTTCTCTCATCTCTCTGGATGCCCTTGTGGCCTGTCCTCGCTCTAGATGCCTTTCGGTTGCTCTTCTCTCTGGATGCCCTTCTGTTTTCTGCTATCTCTGGATGTCCTGTCTTCTCATCTCTTTGGATGCCCTTCTGTCCTCTTCTTTCTCTCAATGCTCTTTGGTTCTCCCTTCTCTTTGAATGCCCTTCTGTCTTTTGCTCTCTTTGGATGCCCTTCTGTTCTGTCCTATCTCTAGATGCTCTTCAGATCTCCCCTTTCTGTGGATGTCCTTCTGTCCTCTTCTCATTCTGGATGCCCTTCTGCTCTCTCCTCTTTCTCTATGCCCTTCTTTACTCTCCTCTATATGGAGGCCCTTCTGTCTTCTCCTCTCTATGGATGCCTTTCTGTTCTCTCCTCTCTCCAAATGCCTTTCTTTACTCTCTCCTCCCTGGATGCCCTTCTGTATTCTCCTGTCTCTGGATGCCCTACTGGTCTTTCCTCTATCTTGATGTCCTTCTGTCTTCTCCTATTTCTGGATGTCCTTGTGTCTTCTCCTCTCTCTGGATGCCCTTCTGTCTTCTCCTCTCTCTTCTGGATGCCCTTCTGTTTTCTCCAATCTCTGGATGTCCTTCTGTCCTATCCTCTTTTTGTATGCCCTTCGGTTCTCTCCTTTCTCTCGATACTATTCTGTTCTCCCCTCTATATGGATGCTCTTCTGTCCTCTCCTCTCTCTGGAAGCCATTCTGTTCTCTCCTCTTTCTGGATGCTCTTCTGTTCTCTCCTTTCTCTGAATGCCCTTCTGTTCTATCCGCTCTCCAGATGCAATTCTGTCTTCTCCTCTCTCTGAATACACTTCTGGTCTCTCCTCTCTCTGGATGCCCTTATGTATTCTCCACTCTCTGCATGGCCTTTTATTCTCTCCTCTCTATGGAGGCCCTTCTGTCCTCTCCTCTCTCTGGATTACCTTCGGTCTTCTCCTTTCTCTGGATGCCCTTCTGTTCCCTTCTCTCTCTGGATGGCCTTCTGTATTCTCTTCTCTCTGGATGCCCTTATGTTCTCTACTCTCTCTTGATGCCATTCTGTACTCTCCTCTCTCTGTATTCCCTTGTGTCTTTTCCTCTCTGTGTATGCCCTTCTTTCTTCTCCTCACGCTGGATGCCCTTCTGTATCCTCCTCTCTCTAAATGCCCTTCTGTCTTCTCCTCTCTGTGGATGCCCTTCTGTTCTATTCTCTGTCTGGATGACCTTCTTTCTTCTTATCTCTCTGGTAGCTCTACCCCTCTCTCCTCTGTCCTGATGATTTTCTATTCTCTCCAGTCTCAGGATGCCCTTCTGTCCTCCCCCTTTCCAGATGCCCTTCTGTTCTCTCCTCTCTCCGGATTCCCTTCTGTCCTCTCCTCTAGCTGTATGCCTTTCTGTCATCTCCTCCATCTGGATGACCTTCTGTTGTCTTCTGTCTCTGGATGCCCTTCTGTTCTCTCCTCTATCCGAATGCCCTTCTGTCTTCTCCTCTCTATAAATTCCCTTCTGTCTTCTCCGCTCCACATGCACTTCTCTTTTCTCCTTTCTCTAGATTCACTTTTTTTCTCATCTCTGTGGATGACCTTATGCTCTCTTCTCTTATGGATGCTCTTATGTTCTCTCATCCCTCTGGATGCCCTTGTGTTCTATCCTCTCTCTGCATGCCCTTCTGTCTTCTCCTCTCTCTGGATGGCCTTCTGTCCTCTCCTCCCTCTGGATGCCCTTCTGTTCTCTCCTCTCTTTGGATGCCCTTTTGTCCTCTCCTGTCTCTGTATGCCCTCCTGTTTTCTCCTCTCTCTGGATGCCTTTCTGCTCTATCATCTCTCAGGATGTTTTTCTGTCTTCTCCTCTCTCTGTATTCCGTTCTGTCCTCTCGTCTCTCTAGATGCTCTTCTATTCTCTCCTCTCTCTGGATTCCCTTCTGTCCTCTCCTCTCTCTCGATGCCCTTCAGTCTTCTCCTCTCTGTGGATGCCCTTCTGTTCTCTCTTCTGTCTGAATGACCTCCATTCTTCTCCTTTCTCTGGATGCACTACTCTTCTCTCCTCTCTCTGGATGATTTTCTGTTCTCTCCAGTCTCAGGATGCCCTTCTTTCCTCCCTCTCTCCGGATGCCCTTCTGTCCTCTCCAGTCTCTGTTTGCTCTTCTGTCCTCTCCTCTCTCTGGAGGCCCTTCTGTCTTCTCCTTTCTCCCTATGCCCATCAGTTCTCTCGACTCTCTCAATACCCTCAAGTATTCTCCTCTCTCTGGATGCCCTTCTGTTCTCTTCTCTCTCTGCATGATCTTCTGTTCTCTCATCCCTCTGGATGCCCGTGTGTCCTTTCCTCTCTCTCTGGATGCCCTTCTGTCTTCTCTTTTCTTTGGATGACCTCTGTCCTCTCCTCTCTCTGGATGCCCTTCTGTTCTCTCCTCTCGTTGGATGCCCTTTTGTCCTCTCCTGTCTCTGGATGCCCTTTTGTTTTCTCTTCTCTCTGGATGCCCTTACATTTCCTCCTCTCTCCGAACGCCTTTGTGTTCTATCATCTCTCTGGATGTTTTTCTGTCTTCTCCTCTCTCTGTATTCCATTCTTACATCTCCTCTCTCTAGATGCTCTTCTTTTCTCTCCTCTCTCTGGATTCCCTTCTGTCCTCTCCTCTCACTCGATGTCTTTCTGTCTTCTCCTCTCTGTGGATGCCCTACTGTTCTCTCTTCTGTCTAGATGACCTTCGTTCTTCTCCTCTCTCTGGATGTGCTACCCCTCTCTCCTCTCTCTGGATGATTTTCTGTTCTCTCTAGTCTCAGGATGACCTTATTTCCTCCCTCTCTCCGGATGCCCTTCTGTGCTCTCCAGTCTCTGTATCCCTTCTATCCTCTCCTCTCTCTGGATGCCCTTCTGTCTTCTTCTCTCTCCCTATGCCCATCAGTTCTCTCGACTTTCTCAATGCTTTTAAGTCTTCTCCTCTCTCTGGTGCCCTTCTGTTCTCTTCTCTCTCTGGATGATCTTCTGTTCTCTCATCTCTCTAGGTGCCCTTGTGTCTTTTCCTCTCCCTGGATGCGCTTCTGTCTTCTCTTCTCTATTGATGCCCTTCTGTCCTCTCCTCTCTTTAGATATCCTTTTGTTTTCTCCTCTCTCTGGATTCCCTTCTGGACTCTCTTCTCTCTGGATGCCATTCTGTTATCTCCAATCACTGGATGTCCTTCTGTTTTCTCTCTTCTCTTGATACCATTCTGTCCTCTCCTCTCTCTGGATGCCCTTCTGGTCTCTCCTCTTTCTGGATGCCCTTCTGTCTTTTTGTCTCTATGGATGACCTTCTTCAGTCTCCTCTCTCTGGATGACCTTCTTTTCTCTCCTCTATCCAGATGCCCTTTTGTCTTCTCTTCTCTCTGGATGCCCTTCTGTTCTTTCCTCTCTCTAGATGCCCTTCTATCCTCTCCTCTCTCTGGATGCCATTCTGTCTCATCATCTCTCTGGATGCCTTTCTGTTGTCTCCTCTCTCTAGATTCTATTCTGTCCTCACATTCCTCTGGAGTCCCTTCTGTTCCCTTCTCTTTCTGGATGATCTTCTGTTCCCTCATCTCTGTGTATACTGTTATGTTCTCTCCTCTGACTGCATGACCTTCTTTCTGCTCCTCTCTCTGGATGCTATTCTGTTCTCTCCTATGTCTGGATGCCCTTCTGTCCTCTCCTCTCTCTCGATGCCCTTCTGTCTTCTCCTCTCTATGAATGCCCTTCTGTTCTCTCCTCTGTCTGGATGCCCTTCTGTCTTCTCCTCTCTATGAATGCCCTTCTGTTCTCTCCTCCGTCTGAATGCCCTTCTGTCTTCTCCTCTCTCTGGATGCCCTTCTTTTCTCTTCTCTTTGGATGCCCTTCTTTCCTCTCCTCTCTCTGGAAGCCCTTATGTATTTCCGTCACTCTGGATGACCTTCTGTTGTCTCCTCTTTCTGGATTAACTTCGGGTCTCTCCTCTTTCTGGATGCCCTTCTGTTTTCTCCTCTCTCTGCATGCCCTTCTCTCCTCTCCTCTCTTGCATGCCCTTCTGTCCTCTTCTCTGTCTGGATTCCTTTCTGCCCTCTAATCTCTCTGGTTGCCTTTCTGTTTTCTTCTCTCTATGGATGCTCTCCTGTACTCTCATCGCTCTTGATGCCCTTCTGTCTTCTCCTCTCTCAATGCCCTTCTGTCTTCTCTGCTCTCTGGATGCCCTTCTGTACTCTCCTATCTCTGAATGCCTTCTGTCTTCTCCTCTCTCTGGAAGCTCTTCTGTTATCTCCTCTCTCTGAATGCCCTTCTGTTCTATCCTCTATCCAGATGCAAATCTGTCCTCTCCTCTCTCTCGATGCTCTTCTGTCTTCTTCACTCTCTGGAAGCCCTTCTGTTCTCTCCTCTCTATGTAGACCCTTCTATCCACTCCACTCTCTGGATGCACTTCAGTCTTTTCCTTTCTCTGGATGCCCTTTTGTTCTCTCCTCTCTCCAGATTCCCCTCTGTCCTCTCTTCTCCCTGTATGCCCTTCTGTCTTCTCCTCCCTCTGAATGACATTCTGTTGTCTCCTCTAACTGGATGCCCATCTGTCTTCTCCTCTCTCTGGATGTCCTTCTTTTTTCACCTTTCTTGGATGCCCTTCTGTCTTCTTCTCTCTACATGCCCTTCTGTTCTCTCCTCTCTCTGGAAGCCTTTCTGTCCTCTCCTCTCTCTGGATGCCCTTCAGTATTGTCGTCTTTATGGATGACCATATGTTTTAACCTCTCTGGAAGCCATTCTTTATTCTCCTCACTTCGGATCCCCTTCTCTCTTCCCCTATCTCTGGATGCCCTTCTGATCTCTCCACTCACTGGATGCACTTCTGTCCAGTCATTTCTGGATGCTCTTCTGTCTTCTCCTGTCTCTGGATGCCCTTTTGCTTTCACCTATCTATGGATGCTCTTCTGTCTTCTCTTCTCTTCTCTCTACATGCCTTTCTGTCCTCTAAACTCTCTGGATGCCATTCTGTCCTCTCTTCTCTCTGGATGCCTTTCTGTTCTTGTCTCTTTAGATGCCCTTCTGTCTTCTCCTCTCTCTGGATGCCTTTCTGTTTTTTTGTCACTCTGGATGACATTCTTTTCTCTCCTCTTTCTGGATTACCTTCTGTTCTCTCCTCTTTCCAGATGCCCTTCTGTTTTCTAATTTCTCTGAATGGCCTTCTGTCCTCTCCTCTCTATGGATGCCCTTCTGTCTTCTCATGTCTCCGGATACCCTTCAGTTCTCTCCTCTCCCTAGATTCTCTTCTGTCCTTACATTCCTCTGGATGCCCTTCTGTTCCCTTCTCTATCACGATGATCTTCTGTTCGTTCATCCCTGTGGATGTCTTTGTGTTCTCTCATATTTCTGGAAGACCTTCTGTTCTTTCATTTCTCTGGATGCCCTGTGTCTCTCCTCTTTCTGGATGCTCTTCTGTTCTCTCATCTCTCTGGATGGCCTTCTGTCTTATCCTCTCTCAACATGCCTTTCTGTTCTCTCCACTCTCTGGATGCACTTCTGTCCTCTCCTCTCATTTTATGCCTTTCTGTACTCTCCTCCCTCTGGATGCCCTTTTGTCTTCTCCTCTCTGTGGATACCCTTCTTTTCTCTCTGAATGCCCTTCTGTAATTTCTTCTCTCACTTGATGCCTTCTGTCTTCTACTCTTTATGGATGCCCTTCTGTTCTCTCCTCTCTCTGGATGCCTTTCTGTTCTCTCCTCTCTCGATGCTCTTCTTCTCTCTCTACATGCCCGTCTGTTCTCTCCTGTCTCTGGAAGCCTGTCTGTTCTCTCCTCTCTCTGGATGCCCTTCTGTATTGTCATCTCTATGGATGACCGTCTGTTCTCTCCTCTCTGGAAGCCCTTCTCTCTTCGGATGCCCTTCTGTCTTCTCCTCTCTCTGGATGATCTTCTGTACTCTTCTTTCTCTGGATGCCCTTCTGTCTTTTTGTCACTATGGATAACCTTCTGTTGTCTCCTCTCTCTGCATGACATACTGTCTCATCATTTCTCTGGATGCACTTCTGTTCTATTCTCTCTCTAGATTCTATTCTGTACTCTCATCCCTCTGGATGATCTTCTGTTCTCTCATCTCTGTGGATGCCCTTCTGTTCTCTACTCTCTCTGGAAGATCTTCTGTTCTCTCATATCTCTGGATGCCCTTGTGTCCTCTCCTTCTCTGGATGCTCTTCTATTTTCTCAAATCTCTGGATTCCCTTCTGTTCTCTCCTCTCTTGGATGCCCTTCTGTCTTCTACTCTCTCTGGATGACCTTCTGTCTTCTCTGCTCTCTGTATACCCTTCTGTCCTCTCCTCTCTCTGGATGCCCTTCTGTCTTATCCTCTCTCTGGATTTCCTTCTGTCTTCTCCTCTCTTTGGATGCCCTTCTGTGTTTTTGTCACAGTGGGTGACCTTCTGTTGTCTCCTCTTTCTGGATTACCTTCTGTTCTCTCCTCTTTCCGGATGCCCTTCTGTTTTCTCCTCTCTCTACATGCCCTTCTGTCCTCTCCTCTTTTGGATGCCCTTCTATCTTCTTCTCTCTCTGGATTTCCTTCTGTCCTCTAATCTCTCTGGTTGCCTTTCTGTTTTCTTCTCTCCATCGAGGCTTTCCTGTATTCCCATCGCTCTGGATGCCCTCTTGTCTTCTCTTCTCTCTGGATGCCCCTCTGTCATCTCTTCTCTCTAAATGCCCTTCTGTACTCTTCTATCTCTGAATGCCCTTCTGTCTTCTCCTCTCTCTGAAAGCTCTTTTGTTCTCTCCTCTATCTGGATGCCCTTCTGTTCTATCCTCTATCCAGATGCACATCAGTCCACTCCTCTCTCTTGATGCCCTTCTGTTTCTTCACACTCTAGAAGCCCTTCTGTTCTCTCCTCTCTATGTAGGTCCTTCTGTCCTATCCTCTCTCTGGATGTGCTTCAGTCTTCTCCTTTCTCAGGATGCCATTCTGTTCTCTCCTCTCGCTGGATGGCCTTCTGTCCAAACCTTACTCTGGATGCCCTTCTTTTCGTTCCTCTCTCTGGATGGCCTTCTGTCCTCTCCTCTCTCTTGATGCCCTTCAGTCTTCCCCTCTCTCTGGATGACCTTCTGATCTCTCCACTCTCTGTATGCTTTTCTGTCAAGTCATCTCTCTGGATGCCCTTGTGTCTTCTCCTCTCTCTGGATGCCCTTCTGTTTTCACCTACCTATAGAGGCCCTTATGTCTTCTTTTCTCTCTACATGCCTTTCTGTCCTCTCCTCTCTCTGGATGCCCTTCTGTATTTACATCACTCTGGATGCCCTTCTGTTCTCCTCTCTCTCTCTGGATGCCCTTCTGTCTTCTCCTCTCTCCCTATGCCCTTCTGTTCTCTCAATTCTCTAGATGCCCTAGAGTCTTCTCCTCTCTCTGAATGCCCAACAATTTTCTCCTTACTCTGGATATCCTTCTATCTTCTCCTCTCTCTAGATGCCCTTCTGTTATCTCCTCTCACTGGATGACATTCTGTCCTCTCCTCTCTCTGAATGCCCTTCTGTCTTCTCCTCTCTCCGGATGCCCTTTGGTCCTCTTCTCTCTCTGGATGTCCTTCAGTCTTCTGCTCTCTCCGGATGGGCTTATGTTCTCTCCTCTTTCTGGATTCTATCCTGTTCTCTCATCTCTGGATGCCCTTCTGTTCTCTCTTCTTTTGGGATGTCCTTCTGTCCTCTCCACTCTTTGGATGCCCTTCTGTCTTCTCCTTTCTTTGGATGCCCTCTGTTCTCTCCTCTCTCTGGATGCCCTATTTTCCTCTCCTCTCTCTGGATACCCTTCTGTTCTCTCCTCTCTCTGTATGCCCTTCTGTTCTCTCCTCTATCTGGATGCCCTTGTGTCCTCTTCTTTCTCTGGATGCATTTTTCTGTCCTATCTTCTCTTGGGATGCCCTTCTGTCTTCTCCTCTCTCTGGATGCCCTTCTGTTCTATTCTCTCTTGATGATCTTCTGTTCTCTCATTTCTCTGGATGCCCTTGTGTCCTCTACTCTTTCTGGATGCCCTTCTGTCTTCTCTTCTCTATGGATGCCCTTCTGTCCTCTCCTCTCATTTGATGCCCTTCTGTTTTCTCCTTCCGTCCAATGCTCATCTATTCTCTCCTCTCTATGGATGCCTTTCTGTATTCTCCTCTCTCTGTATGCTCTTCTGGTCTCTCCTCTCTCTGGATACCCTTATGTAATCTCTGGTCTATGGATGTTTTTTGTTGTCTCCTTTCTCTGGATGCCCTTCTGTCCTCACCTCTCTCTGGATGCCTGTCTGTACTCTCCATGCTCTGGATGCCCTTCTGTCCTCTCCTCTCTCTGGATTTTTTTTCTGTCCTCTCCTATCTCTGGTAGCCCTTCTATTCTCTTTTCTCTCTAGATTATCTTCTGTTCTCTCATATCTCTGGATGCCCTTCTGTTCTCTCCTCTTTCTGGATGCTCTTCTATTCTCTCCTCTCTTTGGATTCTCTTATGTTGTCTGCTCTATCTCAATGCTCTTCTGTTCTTTTCAATCTGTAGATGCCCTTCTGTCCTCTCCTCTCTCTACATGCCTTTTTGTTCTCTCCTCTCTCTAGATGCCTTTCTGTCCTCTCCTCTCTCTGGATGCCCTTCTTTCCTCTCTTGTCTCTGGATGCCCTTTTTTCTCTCCTCTCTCTGGATGCCCTTCTGTTATCTCCTATATCCGGATTCATTTCTATCCTCTCCTCATTCTGGATGAGTTTCTGTAATCTCTTTTTTAAGATGCCTTTCTTTTCTCTTCTTTCTGGATTCCCTTCTGTAATCTCCTCTCCATAGATGCCTTCTCTCTTCTCCTCTCTCTGGATGCACTTATGTTCTCTCCTCTCTCTGGATGCCCTTCTGTCTTCTCCACTCTCTGGATGCCCTTCTGTCCTCTCCTCTCTCTGGATGCCCTTCTATTCTCTCCTCTCTTGGATACCCTTCTGTCCTCTTTTCTCTCTTGATTCCCTTCTGTCCTCCAATATCTCTCTTTGCCTTTCTGTACTCTTCTGTCTATGGAGGCTCTCCTGTACTCTCATCTCTCTGGATTCCATTATGTTCTCTCCTCTGTCTGGATGCCCTTCTGTCTTCTCCTCTCTCTGGATGCCCTTCTGTCTTCTCCACTCTCTGGATGTCCTTCTGTCCTCTCCTCTCTCTGGATGCCCTTCTGTCCTCTCCTCTCTAGGATGCCCTTCTGTCCACTTCACTCTTTGGATTCCCTTCTATCCTCTTAACTTTCTTGTTGCCTTTCTGTACTCTTATCTCTATGAAGGCTCTCCTCACCTCATATCGATCTGAATGCACTTCAGTTCTCTCCTCTCTCTGGATGACCTTCTGACTTCTTCTCTATGGATGCTCTTCTGTCTTCTCTGCTCTCTGAATGCCCTTCTTTCCTCTCCTATCACTGAATGGCCTTCTGTCTTCTCCTTTCTCTGGATGCTCTTCTGTTCTTTCCTCTATCTGTATGCCCTTA